>NC_060071.1:100886363-101189393 GCF_922984935.1 Meles meles
AGGTGGGAGGGACAGAAAATAAAACCTGTAATGAGTAAATCAGTGAGCCGAGGTTTCTCTGTTCTTAGAATGCAGACTTGTGAGTTTTTCTCCACTGAGTGTGATGTCAGCCTTCCATATGGCAGATTGCTGTTCGCACTAGAGAAGGTTGGAGTAGGAATCAGGCCTGTGAAGGGATGTCACTGTGTATGGGCATTTAAGGATATGAACAGGGAAAATTGTACATCCAGCCCTTGAAGAAATGTGCATATTGCTGCATATTGCATCATCCCATATGATGCCAGGAAATCATCAGTTTGTCTTATGATTCCTCACCTGTCTTCCTTCCCATGTTTCCCAACTCCTTAGCACCCTCAACCACCACCTTTTTTTTTTTTTTAAATCTCACATACCTTCCAGTGTAGCCTGTAATTTATGGTCAGCCTGGACATACCCAACTGGTCTATCCAATGCCTGAAAATGTTTATTCCCTTTACCACCTACCTCAACTGCCATTCTACTTTTCAGCCATTGTCATGCTCATGGCCAGAGTTCTTTTTCTTTAATTTAGGCTGGTGAATGTCACAACAGAATGGTATATAAGTACTCTGAAAACTTTGTCATCTAACCTCTAATGAGACTTCTCATTAATTCTTTCATAACTATCATATTCATTCATTCACCCTTTTGACATTTATGGTGTGTGACTATAATATAGCAGGCCAAACTGCCCATTGAGAAAGTAGAAAATTCATGTAAAGTTCTATTTTAATTTTTTGTATTTCTTCTTTATCCTGCTTTCTTCACTGTTACAAAATTTTCTACCCCCTTTCTTTGTTCTCTGGTCTCCTTCTTCTTTCTTGATATAGTTTTCCTTTGGCTTCACTGGCCCTCTGCTGGTTGCTCTCCTACCTCTGTGATTCAACCCAATTTGTTCACTCCTTTACCTCCTTTCATATTATCAGTGTAGACATTCTACATTCTGCTTTTTTTTTCTCTACTCTTTTCCTTGGGAACATATTCAGTCTTATATATTCAATAACCACTTTTACATGGATTACATAAATTTTATTATCAATCTATACTTCTTTCCATACATCCCATCCCATATTTGTACATGGACTCTCACTAGTATCTAAAACTGTGAAACCGTGATCATCTATTTTCTTGTACCCTCACAAATCACATATCCAGTATACCTGTCCTGTTGTAATTCAGCAACCTTCAAAAAAACTAACCTCTATTAAGGGTTTTCAGGAACTACCATGTATCATAGATAAATAGTTGAGATGCATGCCTGGCCACAGAGAAACGTCCCATTGTTTTCTGCTCACTCTCCACTTTTACACATAAATACAACATGTATTAAAAGAACTAAATCTCCAATGTCATGTTTTGTATTTTAGGGTTTAAAGACAGTAAGAAAGCTCCTCTAGCCTCCTAAAATGTGATTTATTAACATTCCATATTCCATTCATTTTATAAGCATGAATTAAAAGTATAAAAATAAAAATTTCCTGGAAGATAAACTTTCTCACTGGATTTCAGTCAAAGTAAGCAGGGTAATACCAATATTAGAAAAGGTTACCACTCAATAGGTACTGAGTACTTTGAAGGGTAGAGGATGCCTGTGGACTTCAAAGATGACACCAAGGGGAGGCCGAGACACTGATAATTAATATCTGAACTCTTCCAAGCACTGGTCTTCAAGAACTTCATGTGTACAAACAGAGAGAAGTGTTTGCATAGATTTTATGCATGCGCCTTAGCTGCTGAAATTCCCTAAATACACATTTATGTAGCCTGAGGAAGCCTTGCCTGATCAGGTAACACAGGCTCCTTATGGAAGCCTCACTGGGTATTGAGGCTACTTTTGAACTTTGTAATTATGCAAGACTGCAGAAACTAAAACACTGAGAATACCAGTGAGCATGATACAACATGACAGAAAATAGTGGTGGTTCTATTATTCATGAAAGTCACATACTTCCTCTGTTTTACTACTCCTGCTGGCACTCTACTTTCATCTACACTAGTCTCCTTATTTAGTCTCAATTGACAGCTTATCCTAATTCAGTCTCAGATCATGTCTCAGGTACCTCTTACTCTAAGTGATGATCCGTCTGTTTAAACCATGTTGCATCTTACACATTATGATGATATTATGTTGATTTTGTTGTTTTGTATATTTGAAGAATTGGATAACTATATAGTTTTCATTCATAATGAGAACATTGCAACATCAGTGATTCTAGTACATATTATCATCTCCATAATCACAATTTTCTTCTCATTTTCTTAGTTCTCAGAATTTCAGCCACCACATTGGATGCAGGAAAATAATGAAGCAATAAATTTAAAATTCTGGGGGGAAATGATTTCAAATTTAGAGTTTAACAGTTTAGCCAAACTATTATTAAAGTGAAAGCATTTAAAACTTGATTTGAGATTCACCAGAATTTCAAGTGTGTAGCTTCCATACTCGATATTTGCCAATAGGGGTAAAAATCAATGTCATTTTCATTTTCAAACTTGTACTCTTGAAGGTAGCAATTCTGAATTCTTAACTGCCCCAAATAACAAGTTAGTGTTTTCCTGTCCTCTGTCCCATCTCTTAACCGCTGATTCTTTTAAGGTACTTGTGTCTAGTCAGTCACATTTTTCTACCCCATGAGCTAATGGAACAAATCTCATATCTCATCTATGCCCACAGAATAATCCCACACCATTGGTCAAATGGTTGATAGAACAAATTCCCTCCTGGGTATCAGTAGAGAAATAAATGAATCATAGCTCCTTCTATGTCATATTTGCTTGACAGGAAGAGAGGAGTCTTAATAATGGATATTGGGGACTAAGGAGTACAAGATGATGAAAGTGGTAGACTGAATGTCCAAATTGATTTTCTTAGAGGAAGCATTTTAATTGTGTCAACCCTGTAGAGAAATTGTTCTTGCTCTCAGCACTATTCCTAATTAGGGTTAGGTCCCAAACCCTGATTCACAATTGAGATATTATTACTTGTTATTTATTTTTTATTTTTTTACATTCGCTCATCTGCCAGTGTTGTTGCCTCAACTGTTGAAACTGGAGTATATGCATCAACCCATGGATGCCCACGGTTTGTATAGGTGTGACACCAGTTGTGTCATTTCCCTACTGGGTCCTGCTATCTCAGGAGGTATTTCTCTGAGATGTGAGAGAAGGTGCTCCTTCCTTCTTGTTTCATCATATGAGACAACTTTAGGCTCGTGGTGGCTTGCATTATAATATAGGCTGATGACTTCTGGACTTGCTCACAGGACCATCTTCCTTGGGCCTTGGTCTACTTGTAGGATGTCAAGGGATAGGCAGGTGCAGAACTTGCCTCAATGCTCTTCTGAAACCTTATTTCAGAGTCTAGTCCTGGCCTCATTTCCTACTACCTCACTCTAAATTATTTTTCAGGGGCCCAATTGCCCTTTCAGTAATCTGCTCTTGGCTAGGTTTCCTCAGTCCCCTTCTGTGATTATGATTGTTTCCCAAATCTGTCCCTGCTCCCAGCTTTGCTGTAGAAACACACAGCTGGCATGAGAGATTGCCACAGTAAGACTTTTTCTCTTCTTTTTAAGTAACTAAATGTTTGATTTTCCCCTAAATGTTCTCTGCATTCTTTGAACCCAAATATAACTTTACTTTGTAATTATAAGTAGAAAAGGAAAGGTAAAAAGTGAATTTTTCCTTGTTGACTTCTTTACTGGGAAAGGGAATTGGCCAGAAGTTTCTTCACATTTAATTCCTTCTACATCTTCTAACATTAACACATGCCAACTTTTAATTCTAATCAAATGGCAGGAGGTAATACTGACTATTCTGCCTTCGAAAGCTATCAATCCAGTTTTCTGCTTCTTTACAAACTCATATAAAAGATGCATAATTTTCACTGCAAAAGGAATGTGAGACCAGTTGGTGGAATCAACTTAGTTTAAAAATGAGAAAAGGAAGTGCATGTTCAGTAATGGATTATCAAAGATTATATTAGCTTATGAAGGTGGATTAGAATACAGTCATCTGTAGTCTACAGCAAAATAGTGCCCCTTTTTATTAATTTGAAAAATATTTAAGTATATTTTAATAATTATACTTCATATATCTCATATTTTCATGTGGGCTATTTGATGTGGCCAAGAATCATGCTGAGTTTTAAGTGATAGTTATTATCAGTTCATTTAAAGTGAAACTCAGAAAAATTTTGCTCCAATACTTGACATGAAAGTTTCAGTTTTAAAAGGAAGAGTATTATTTTCAGATCCTATTGGAACCACTAAAATTTATATACTTTTTAACTTCTAAAATTAGTGGAGAAGAGCTTATAGGTGCTTTTGGAATTCAGGGTAAAATAGCAAATATAACAATGGGCAGAGTAGGAGTCTGCTTACATATTATAATTTAAACAGAATACAAATGTCTCTGGCCTGAAAACAAATATCTCCTGCACTGGCCAGCCATGTGTTATTAGTTGTAACTTAAGGCACTGCCCTCAGAAAGCCTTTGCTAAATACAGTTTTATCACCCAGGAAGTATACAAAATGCCTTGCCTTATCTAACTCATTACTACCTAGCATCACATTAGCAACAACATGTCACCAAAGAGAAGGGGACATAAAGCATCTATTTTATTATAGGAAAGTAAAAGTTGCAGAACATCTTCCATGTGGCATACCTGCCGTGAGGGGACCAATTAGAACGCTGCCTTAAGGGGCCTAAAGCAGGAAGAGCAGCTCAGGCTGGTAGCGGAATACTGAAAGGGATATGGACATCAAACTGCTACCCAGATCTGCCAATGGCAAACTCACTTTGAAAACAGTGGAAAAGCATCTATGCAACAATTACAAAATTGTAATTAAAAAAAATTAAAAAAACATTCTTAAAGGAAATAGGAGTGACAACGTCACTAAACTTGCCTTTAAGGTCACAGTACAGCTTTCTCATTCTGAATTCCAACCTCCGTAATGATTAACAAAACACACAGACAGCTATTTCAATCTTTTTTTTTTAATAAATCAATTATATATTATTAGTGAATTACAAGGGGAAATATCTTTTTTTTTCTTTCATTTTATTTATTTTTTCAGTGTAACAGTATTCATTCTTTTTGCACAACACCCAGTGCTCCATGCAAAACGTGCCCTCCCCATTACCCACCACCTGTTCCCCCAACCTCCCACCCCTGACCCTTCAAAACCCTCAGGTTGCCCCAACCTCCCACCCCTGACCCTTCAAAACCCTCAGGTTGTTTTTCAGAGTCCATAGTCTCTTATGGTTCGCCTCCCCTCCCCAATGTCCATAGCCCGCTCCCCCTCAGATGGGATTGGGAGGGAGACAAACCATAAATGACTCTTAATCTCACAAAGCTATTTCAATCTTAAGAGCTAATAATTAACTGGTAGTCAGACTTCTTAGTTGAGTGCCAAATCTCAGTCAAATTTGGGCCTCAAAAGGAAGAGTGGAGAGTACAAATGGGCTGTGAGCACATTTACTTTGAGAAGCACCACAATGGGATATTTCTATTCTAAAAGTCCTATAATTTTGAATTTAAATATTCCATTATTTCTCAAAAAAACACAGAAATCACATGATTATTCAAAGAGTTTTGGAAGAATATATATTAACATATCCATATAAATATGTTTCAAAAGTTAATTCAAAAAATCAATCAATTGAAAAAATATGTTTCAAAAATCAACTTCACTGATGATCAAAGCATGTCACATAATTAATATTGGGATCAATATTATGTTTATGTAATTCTAAAAATGGTATACTAAAAACTGCTGAATCAGTTATTTAACAAAACTAACGAACTTCACATTTTTCTAACCTGCAAATATATTCTTTTGTGACTTTTTAAAGATTTATTTATTTGAGAGAGAGAGTGTGTGTGCAAGTAAGTGGAGAGACAGGGAGAGGGAGAGAGAATCTCAAGCAGACTCCCCACTGAGCAGGAAGCCCAACGCTGAGCTGGATCTTAGGATCATGAGATCATGACCTGAGCTGAAACCAGAGTCAGATGCTCCTGCAACTTTATTTCTTTTTTTTTTTAAAGATTTTATTTATTTATTTGACAGAGAGAGGGATCACAAGTAATAGAGAGACAGGCAGAGAGAAAGGGGAAGCAGGATCCCCGCTGAGCAGAGAGCCTGATGTGGGCTCAATCCTAGATCTCTGGGATCATGACCTGAGCCGAAGGCAGAGGCTTAATCCACTGAGCCACCCAGGTACCCCTGTAACTTTATTTCTTGAAGATTATGCAGTGAAAGTGATAATTTTTTTCTTATTGATGAGGAAAATTTCTGATACTCTGTATTAGGATGCCAGTTTATATATATATATATATATATATATATATATATATATATATCACATTAATAGATGTATTTAAAGTCAGAGAAGTAAGAAGAAAAGTCTGGGAAATGGGGAAGAAAGTGTACCAAGTCTCCCCTAGAGATTAAATAGAAGCCTTTTTTATATGTGTAGCTCTGCTGAGTTCATCTTGGGCAGTGTCTCCAGAGGAGAGTATGTCCTAAGAGCAGGGACATTCCAAATGCATGCTTACAACCTTGCAAGTCTATTAGCTATTCTCTCTTACTTCTAACAAAGGTCAAAATACAACTATTAATTAGACAAAGGTAAAAGTCCCTTTATGCCAGATCAATATATAGTTTTCCAAAATGACAACTTTCTCTTTTTGTTCCTTTCCTTTACTTTTCCACTTAATAAAGGAAAAGTTTATAAAGCACAGAAGACCTCAAATGAGAGTGGCTTCATTCTTGATTTCTCCTTAGGATGACATTTCCACATTTCTCTGCATCCTCTAAGAAAAATATAGCAAACTGGTTTTGCTATTCTTCAAAGTAATTTAATTTCATATACTGCAAATTATTAATTTATTTTAATATAGATTTATTTTCCTAAAATTTAAGACATCTTAAACTGCAAATTCTCTTATTATTTTTTCACTCCAGAGGTTAGTTATTTATTGAAATATTTCAATCTCTCATACTTTCTGCAGACGGATTAGCAGAATTGTGCAGAGCGGTGCGTAGTGGCATTATCAAACCAAATTGATCTGAACCCAAGAAAGGAGAAAGAATTTTATGTAGGATGCAATTTGCAATTTGGAGCATGCAGTCAAATAGCAGTCTCATCAGGATGGTCTTCCTGGAGCCATTGTGCTGATCAGCCACAATGAAAAATCCTATCTGAGCAGTATTCAATGGATTAGCATATTCCAACATTAGCACACTCTGACTCTTCCTCAGTTCATTACCACAGCTGAAGGGTATGGGTACTTTTCTATTTCCATATATTTTTTCCTAAACTCTCTCTTCATTCGGGTTGATAGTGAAGTTTCAAGCTTTTACTCATAATTATTGTCAGAAATATAGCTACATGAACTTATTTTTTAAATGCCAAATGTATTAAGCAATAAGAGAGACTTTCATTGTTTTAGTCAATTAATATACATATTCTGTATATATAATATTATTCTTTTTACCATGAAGTTTTCTCATAAGTGTGTTTTTTGACTATCATAAATAATAAACTGAAACAGAGCTCAAATTACAAGGTTACTATTATAAGTCATCAGATTTGCTTATTTTTATACATTATCACAAGTGTATAAGAATAAAGTTTAATTCATTTGTATTCATTAATCTGAGAGATGAACATGTAATTATATTGATACAAATTAGGGTACATCATTTCATGATGACACATCTTTCTGTATTTTTAACATACATATTTAATTGGGAAAAGCCAAGAACAATTTTTAAAAATAAGGAAATGACCACATCTTGATTGGAAATAATTGGAAAATCATTGAACAAACCATGAGGAAAATGATACAGTAAATAATTTAGTTCATCCCAATGAATAGCAATCAATGGGTGGAAAGAAAGAAAGAAGAAAGGAAGGAAGAAACAAAAAAAGAAAGAGGATGGAAGAAAGGAGGGGAAACTAACCAGGAAGTAATATACTAACTGGTAACTGAGGATAGGATAGCTAGACCTCAAAAAAATTCAATGAAGATACTTAATAAGAAACTGAAGAGAAAAATACATAGAGATGAGTGGCTAATTTTAATTGACTATAATTTCAAATTTCTAGAGATCAATTCTGTGTTTACTTCATCTTTGAATCTTAGGATCTGGCTCAATTGTTCAATAAATGTCAGTTAGAAAGGAAAGATTACAAAGTAACATGAAGTCCACTTTAGGAGATTTCTAGTTATCTAATGCATTTACATAGGAAAACCTACAACCAATGGCTGTGAGTGTATCTCACTATAAAAAAGAACTTTATTTCTACCCCAGGGTAAATGACTCTACCTCAGGAGTCATACATTTCTTATCCTAAATTGAGCAATAGGTATTAAAAAAATAGGTATTAAAGGTGAATAATAAATATCTAGGTTTATTCAAAGTTGGGATTATAATTCTGTGATTAAAAATTACAAACAAAAGTCACACAAAAAATATAATGAAGTTTACAAGCAGTACACCAAAAACAAATTATATATGGAATGTAAACATGCAGTGTGGTAAAATGTGGGTTTAAATAAATATCTCTCTAAAATCAGTGTTCTAATTAGATTTTGAAAAATTCAAATAATTATTTTAGCATAACAGTCCATTTTTGATAGTTCCTATCCATTTAATACATTTTCCCTTTATTAACAAAATCACAGAAATATATTTTAAGGAGAAATAATATGTATCAAAGAGCAAGTTAGAAATATAATAGCTGTATGATTGAAATGCATGTTGAAAGTCACTAGCTTCTGCTAATTAGTTTCTATATTTTGAGTAACTTTAACTTCTTTAGAGTGAAAATTCTTTTCTTTAGCATAACACCAGTGCACACAATATTACATGTTGTACATATTGGATTCTTGCATCATAAACACTGAAAATAAGTTTTCTTGTATCTAGTTGAAGAGAAAGTTCCATTTGTCACCCAAGGCATCATATTTTCAGAAATATAGTTTTACATTACTAGACTTCATAAAGGTCATCCTCAGGCTAAGCTGCAATTTTGGGACTTAATGTTCTCTGCCATTATAACTTTTGTAAAATTTCCATAATATTTCCAGAATCCTGCAATACTTCTTGGGTCATATCTCTAACTAAAAATGTAAAGTAAGATAAGTACTCTGTTCATTTACACCCAATTAATTTTGTAACTGCAGAAATATGTGAAGTATAAGAATTAATTATAAGATAATTGACTTTCATCTTAAGTCCAAGAGGTCCAGGAATCTACCCACTTAAAAACCACTGTAGAAAACAAATACAAAAAAAAAAAAAAAAATACAGACATCTAAGAATGATAAGAAGCAACTGAGATGTTTTGAAAAATCAAAGATGCATACATAGAGTGACATAAATGTTAAAGCAGCACATTGCCTCTGACAATTAGTAAATATGTCTTTCATTCACAATTTCTTGATTATTCCAGTTTGATGTTCAAAGTGCTTTGTACCCATGCTGTTGTCTTCAGTTTCTGATGCTCAATGTTTTATGAAAGTTCAAAAAACTTAACTTTGACAGCAAAATGATAGCAGCAAGGAAAGAAAGGACACCAAAGTCTATTCTTTTCATGGGGAGACCAAAACAATTACTCCAATACTTCAAGAAAAGTGCTTAAGTGTCACAAAAGTAAATTTCAGTGTTCTGTTCCTCAATTTCCCATGCATTCCTATTGCTCCCATTAGAAGTTGCTATGATGGAAACCTTTACAATTAAACAAATTTATCTATGCAGAATTGTGCCCCTAAAGCAAATTAAAAATCTATAAAATGCATTTGAAAAGAAAAGGGAAGGAAAAGGTATAAAAGGGAGAGTGGGAGAAAAATTTAAAAATAGATCTCTCCCTCTCAGAAAAACCATAAAAAAAACTTAAAACGCCTGATTAGAATAAGGTAACCACCAACATTGGTACTTTTTAAACCAAATCCTTTTAGCAATAGTTTATAACAAAAACTTCCAAATGGGCTGCTTATTCTTAGTGTTCTTGATCACATATTTAGCCAGTGGTCTTCAGTGGAAGGAAAACTACAAATATGTGTTTCATACTCTAAAGGATGAATATTTTCACAACTGAACTTCTGCATAGGCAATCTCAAAATACACATTTATAAAATGAACATTTTCAATATATTGATAGAACTTACCAAATATTCAGAAAGCAAACATATTTTTTCAAAATGTTCATTCAATAATTGATATATGAGATGAACTTTCTATAAAATTTGCATTATTTAAACAAAATTAAATGTACCTAGGTATACACATTTAAATTTTATTCTTAAACTACCTTATTTAACACTAAACATTGTTCTGTAGGGCATAATAAAGTAAAATATCTATATATATATGTAATAAATTACACATTTTCTAAATCTCAAATTGTTTTATGAACTCTTGTTAATCCACTGAAGTTGCATTAAAGCAGCACTGTCCAATGCTGTGATGATGAAATGCACTAGCAACATGTGCCATTGAGTATTTAACACATAGCTAGTATGACTGAAGAAATGATTTTTTATTAGGTCTAGCTTCTTTATGCACCACCATGGTTAGTGGTTGCTATATAGCTCTAACATATTTGAAAGTAATCCAAGGACTATCACTTCTCTTTATCTTCCATAAAATTTCATATACCATTTTCACATGTTCCTTCACAGTAACTATGTATTGAGAATATTTAGTGACTATTTGTCTTGTCAAACCAAAGTATATCCATCCGTATTTTTAAGAGTGAATAAGCTCTTCTTTCTGAGAACCAGAAGAATCACCACCATTAGCTATACAATTATAGTGGCAAAATGTCTTATGACTCCAGCTATATAGATCCTTCTCTCCTCAGAATTCACATTGCTTACATCAGTTCTCATCTCAAAAAATCAATTTCAAAGCCGTTTCCCACTATAGTAATTTTTTTGAAAGATTTTATTTATATGGTGACTAACATAATAACACTCTCTAACTTAGAGTGCATACACACACCTCGCGCACATGTGTGCATACACACACATGCACATATATACACACACACACATACACACACAGAGGTGGGTAGGGGGAGGGACAAGCAGGCTTCCTGCTGAGCACTGAGCCCCACATGGCCCTGTGGGCCTCCGTCCCACAGCCCTCAGATAATGACCTGAGCTGAAATCAAGAGTTGGATGCTCAATCAACTGAGCCACCCATGTTCCCCACCCCACTATAATAACTTTAGAGCCCAATAAATAAGCAATAGAACTTGTGCACTCACTTCCTGTTCAGAGGCCTCATTTCAGAATTATCTCATTTGCATAAAATATGAAATTCAAATTTCCTAAGTTTAAGTTACAATTCTCAATTTGATTGTCCTCATCTACTCTTTACTTGAGCCAAATGAACCTCACTGTTCTTCATAGAAGCCTCACTCTTTTCCTTCTCTATGTTTTCTTATGCTATTTCTGTTTCTTGGAATTAAAATCTCTTTTACAATTCAAAACCCAATACAACTGTCATCCCCATCACAAATCCTTCCCAAATATTTCAATTCACATGAAGAGGTCTTTCCTCAGAATTCTGAAACTATATATTTTTTCAATGTTTATTGCTATTCCATTCTATCTTGTCTCATGACACTCTGTAGTTATATCCTACTTCCTCCTCTAGAAAATAAGTTCTGCAAGAACATCTGTTTTGTACATTATGTCAGGTTAATATGAATTGACTTGATTGTAAGCTTACAGCAATATCCTTTAGCCAAGGATAGAAAAGGGACTGCAAAAAGAAAAGGGCTAATATGTACTTACAACAGGTTTGTTCTTAGTAAGTTGCACAGATTCTTTGAATATAGAGTGAAAAGATAGAGCCTGATGTATTAACATGCAACTGCCATAAGTCATAGCCATCCACAGGAAACCTGTATGTTTGTAAGGCCTATTTTGGTTGTCTTTATAATCTCCATTTTTCCCATTTTTTAAAAAATTTCCCATGATACTCTGTAATTTCCATCAACATACTTTGAACATTGTAAAACCCTGTAACTCTATTCAGTCCTTCAACATTTCTATTTCACAACACTTAAGAAGAAGAAATTTACTGAAAAATAGCTACTTTATTTGATAAATAACTTGTACTCTTTCTGTAATATGATTATATCAGGTATTATTTGAAAATTTTTGTCTCCCCCTTATAGTAAAAGTTCACAGAAGTTACCATCATGTTTGGAAGTAGTTATAGTAGTGTAGATCAGTCCTGAAATATCTGGGAAGTTCTTACCTTTTAGAAGCATTTGGGAGGGAGACAAACCATAAATGACTCTTAATCTCACAAAACAAACTGGGGGTTGCTGGGGGGAGGTGGGATTGGGAGAGGGGGAGCGGGCTATGGACATTGGGGAGGGGAGGCGAACCATAAGAGACTATGGACTCTGAAAAACAACCTGAGGGTTTTGAAGGGTCAGGGGTGGGAGGTTGGGGGAACAGGTGGTGGGTGATGGGGAGGGCACGTTTTGCATGGAGCACTGGGTGTTGTGCAAAAAGAATGAATACTGTTACGCTGAAAAAAAATAAATAAATAAAAAGGGAAAAAATAAAAAAAATAAATAAATAAAAAATAGAAGCATTTGGAAAGGTAATTGATGCCTTCACTTATTTTCTTCTCTCTGGCCATTTTTTAAATGTATGCAGTCTCTGACTTAAGGGGAGCAGGATTTGCCACAAGATCAGCTTCCTGAGTTGTAGATTCTCTATAGGAAACACAAAACCTCTACGGTGGGTAGGATTGAGCAACCATGGAGGGAGTGTAGCTGTTATGGGCTAAATTTTGTTCCCCACCCACCTTATTTCATATGTTGAAGTCCTTGCCTTCAGGACATTTGAGTGTGACTGTACTTGGAGATAAGTTTTTTAAAAAGAGGTAACTAAGGTTAGATACAATCACTGCAGAAGGTCCTAATCCAACAAGACTGGTGTGCTTTTAAGGCATAAAGACAAATTGGGGAAGATGGCAAGGAGCCTTTTTGCAGTTTAAGCCACCTAGTCTGTGGTACTTTGTTATTAAAGCCCTAGCAAAGTAATACAGTAGCCTTTTGGAGCTAAGTAGTAAAATAGAATTAGAATTCTTTTTTAAAGAGGTAGTTTACAACTCCAATAAACTGCTGCATTTATGCACAATAAGTGCACAGTTGGTGAACCTAGGTTTGAAACATGCAATAAAATGACTGTCCAGAAAAGGAAGCAGTTAGGCAAACAGGCATCTTTATACATGAAATCTTCTAAATGGGATTCAGTGTTTTCCTTTAGCCTGACATTGTGCCTGCTTTTCCATTTATGGTGCCTTGAAAATAAGTCTCAGTAATAAAAGTCTTGGAGAAATATCACTGTCCTTGTTGACACTGAGGTCATATGAAATTCAAACACTAATACTATTAAGGAACATAACATCTCTTGGTTCATTCCTCATCTCCAATCATAAATCTGCATTCAGTAAACATTGAGCCTTTTGCAGCCTGCAGAGCAGGCAATCAATGAAGCACAATACAGATTTAATCATGTACTAATGAGGAATTAGATTAGGCTGATAGGACTTGATTTTGTAGTTCCTTAGATACGAATTACATATCCTGCAAATTTACCAGGATCTCATTACTCTTTAGATTCAAACAACAGCAATAACAATGGCAACAGCAAAACAAAAATAGCATCATCTTAAGATTTTTAAAGATGATTACAAAGTTAAACTGACATAAATATGCTTTATAGCCATGTAATCTTTTATATCTATTATCTAAAATATGTGCTACTTAGCATGTTCTTAATAAGGCATATTGATTCTGGTACTGCATGGTCAGACTTTTTTCCAAAGATGACATCCAAATGGCCAGAAGACACATGAAAAAGTGCTCAACATCACTTGGCATCAGGGATATACCACAGTGAGATACCACCTCACACCAGTCAGAATGGCTACAATTAACAAGTCAAAAAAAACAAAACAAAACAAATGGGTGTTGGTAAGGATGAGGAAAAAGGGGAACCCTCTTAAACTGTTGGTGGGAATGCAAACTGGTGCAGCCACTCCACTCTGGAAAACAGTATGGAGGTTCCTCAGAAAGTTAAAAATTACACTACTGGGTATTTATCCAAAGGATAGAAACATAGTGATTAGACAGGGTACATACACCCCAATGTTTATAGTAGCAATGTCTACAACTTATGAAATATGGAAAGAGTCCAGATGTCTATCGATAGATGAATGGATAAAGAAGAGGTGGCATAGATACACAATGGAATATTAGCCATCAAAAAGAATGAAATCTTGCTATCTGCAGTGATGTGGATGAAACTAGAGGGTATTATGCTAAGTGAAATAAGTTAGAGAAAGATAAAAAACATATGATTTCACTCATGTGGAATTAAGAAAAAAAATGAACATAGGGGAAGGAAAGGAAAAATAAAACATGATAATAGAGAGGCGAACCATAAGAGACTCTAACTATAGGGAATAAACTGAGGGTTGCTGGGGGGGGGTAGTGAGTGGAGGGATCAGTAACTAGGCATTAAGAAGGGGGTTGCTGGGGGGAGGTGGGATTGGGAGAGGGGGAGCGGGCTATGGACATTGGGGAGGGGAGGCGAACCATAAGAGGCTATGTACTCTGAAAAACAACCTGAGGGTTTTGAAGGGTCAGGGGTGGGAGGTTGGGGCAACCTGAGGGTTTTGAAGGGTCAGGGGTGGGAGGTTGGGGGAACAGGTGGTGGGTAATGGGGAGGGCACGTTTTGCATGGAGCACTGGGTGTTGTGCAAAAAGAATGAATACTGTTACACTGAAAAAATAAATAAAATGAAAAAAAAAAAAAAAGAAGGGCACTTTACATGAGTATTGGGTATTATATGAAACTGATGAATCACTAAACTCTACCTTGAAACTAATAATATACTACATGTTAACTAATTAGAATTTAAATAAAAATAAATACATAAAATAAATATTTCATAATAATACAGTATTTTCACAATAATACAGTATTCTAAATTATAGAAACAATGTTATACAGCAGATCTCCAGAACTTATTCCTCTTGCATAACTGAAACTTTATATCCTTTAAGAAGAAACTCCCTGTTTCCCCTTCTCCCAGTTCCTAGCAGCTATTAGCCTACTCTCTGTTTCTACTCTCTGTTTCTAGGAGTTCGACTATTTTAGATACCTCATATAAGTGAAATCATGCAGTTTTTGTCTTCCTGTGACTGGCTTATTTCACTTAACATAAAGTCATTCAGCTTCAACCTGTTGCATATGACAGAATTTCTCTCTTTTTTAAGGCTGAATAATATTATTATGAATATATATATTTGTATGTGTGTGTGTGTGTGGGTGTGTATCACATTTTCATTTTGCATTTTCCTTTATGCATTCATCCACTAATCCACTGATCACCTATACACATTTAGTTTGTTTCCATATTTTGGCTATCGTGACTACATGAATTCTCAAAAATTAATACTAGTACTTTGTGATGGTTCAATTAATGTTAAAAGAGTCAGAATATTTCTTTTAAATGTTAACATTATATTTATATAGCATAATATACATTGCTTAAGTGTATACTCTGCCCTAGAACTAGGCTGTCTTTGTTCCAAGCCTGACTTTGCAGCTTACCAGTTGAGTAAGATACTGAATCTTGCTGTGGCTCAAATGCCTATCTATAAAATGTGGCTATTAATAGTTCCCATCAATAGTGTTGGGAGAATTAAATGAGATATGTAAAAAACCATTTAGAAGAGTGATTTATATAGGGACAAGTGGGTGGCTCAGTTGGTTAAGCATCCAACTCGATTTCAGCTCAGGTCATGATCTCGGGGTCATGAGATTGAGCCCCATGCTGGGCTCTGCCCTGAACATGGAGTCTACTTAATATTCTTTCTCTCTCTCTCTCTCTCTCTCTCTCCCCTCCTTTCCCCCCTCCTTCCACCCATCCCTTGCTTGTATGAGCTCTCTTTCTTTCTCTTTCAGAAAAAGTGTGATTTATATAAATACATGCTATTATTACTTTATTGACATTATTGCTCATTCACAGATTTATTTCCTCTGTCTCTAGACCAAAAAAGTAAATCAGTATAAAAGTAAAGTTATGAAACCTAAAGCCATAATGAAAATTCATTTTTTATCAATAATATTTTCAAAAGTATAAATACTGTTAAGGGGCATTGTTATAGATACTTTAACAGAGACGATTAAAAACACAGTTATACTCAGATTAACCTGAGTTGAAGCTCATTCTTTCTTATTGTCCATGTGACTGTTAGAAAGTTGCAAAATCTCTCTGAATCCACATCTCCTTTTTTTAAAAAAAATTGTTATTGACATATAAGGTATTATTATTTTTTTTTAAAGAGTTTATTTATTTATTTGACAGAGAGAGACACAGCAACAGAGAGAACACAAACAGGGGGAGTAGGAGAGAGAGAAGCAGGCTTCCCCCTGAGCAGGAAGCCCGATGTGGGACTTGATCCCAGGACCCTGGGATCATGACCTGAGTCAAAGGCAGACACTTAATGACTGAGCCACCCAGGTGCCCCTATAAGGTATTATTTGCTTCAGGGGTATGGATCTGTGAATCATCTTACAAAATTCACAGGACTCATCATAGCACAGACGCTCCCCAATGTCCATAGCCCAGCCACCCTGTCCTTTGCCCCCATCCCCCAACAACCCTCAGTTCGTTTCCTGAGATTAAGAGTCTCTTATGGTTTGTCTCCCTGCCTGGTCCAATCTTGTTTTATTTTTTCCCTCCCTTGCCCCCATTACCCCCCACCCTGCCTTTAAAATTCCTCATATTAGAGAAATCATATGATAATTGTCTTTCTCTGACTGACTTATTTCACTTAGTATAATACTCTCTAGTTCCATCCACATCATTGCAAATGGCAAGATTTGGGGGGTTTTGATGGCTGCATAGTATTCCATAGTGTGTGTGTGTGTGTGTGTGTGTGTGTGTGTGTGTGTATAAAATATTCCATTGTGTGTGTGTGTGTGTATATATATCTATATCTAATCTATATCTATCACATCTTCCTTATCCATTCATCTGTTGATGGACATCTAGGTTCTTTCCATAGTTTGGCTATTGTGGACATTGCTGCTATAAATATTTGGGTGCACATACCCCTTTGGATCACTACATTTGTTATCTTTAAGATAAATACCCAGTAGTGTAATTGCCAGGTTGTAGGATAGCTACACTTTTGAGGAACCTGCATGCTGTTTTCCAGAGTGGCTACACTAGCTTGCATTCCCACCAACAGTGTAGGAGGGTTCCCCTTTCTCCGCATCCTCACCAACATCTATCATTTCCTGACTTGTTAATTTTAGCCATTCTGATTGATGTGAGGTGGAATCTCCCTATGGTTTTGATTTGTATTTCCCTGGTGCTGAGTGATGTTGAGCACTTTTTCATGTGTTTTTTGGCCATTTGGATGTCTTCTTTGCAGAAATGTCTGTTCATGTCTTCTGCCCCTTTCTTGATTGGATTATTTGTTCCTTGGGTGTTGAGTTTGATAAGTTCTTTATAGATTTTGGATAGTAGTCCTTTATTTGCAAGTATCTTCTCCCATTCTGCTGGTTGTCTTTTGGTTTTGTTGACTGTTTCCTTTGCTGTGCAAGAGCTTTTGATCTTGATGAAGTCTCAGTAGTTCATTTTTGCCTTGCTTCCCTTGCCTTTGGAGATGTTTCTAGGAAGAAATTGTTGCTGCTGAGGTCAAAGAGGTTTCTGCCTGTGTTCTCCTCAAGGATTTTGATGGATCCCTATCTCACATTGAGGTCTTTCATCCACTTTGAGTCTATTTTTGTGTGAGGTGTAAGGAAATGGCCCAGTTTCATTCTTCTGCATGTGGCTATCCAATTTTCTCAACATCATTCATTGAAAAGACTGTCTTTTTTCCATTGGACATTCTTTCCTTCTTTGTTGAAGATTAGTTGACCATAGAGTTGAGAGTGTATTTCTGGGCTCCCTATTATGCTCCATTGAGCTCTATGTCTGTTTTTATGCCAGTACCATAATGTCTTGATGATGACAGCTTTGTAATAGAGCTGAAAGTCTGGAATAGTGATGTCACCAACACTGGCTTTCTTTTCCAACATTCCTCTGGCTATTCAGAGTCTTTTTTGGTTCCATATAAATTTTAGGATTATTTTTTCCATTTCGTTGAAAAAAAAATGGATGGTATTTTGATAGGGATTGCATTAAATGTGTAGATTGCCTTAAGTAGCATAGACATTTTCACACTATTTTTCTTCCATAACATGAGCATGGGATGTTTTTCCATTTCTTTGTGTCTTCCTCAATTTCGTTCATGAGTACTTTATAATTTTCTTAATACATTTTCTTTGCCTCTTTGGTTAGGCTTATTCCTAGGTATCTTATGGTTTTTGGTGTAACTGTAAATGGGATTGACTCCTTACTTTCTCTTTCTTCTGTCTTCCTGTTGGTGCATGGAAATGCAACTGAATTTCATGCATTGATTTTATATTCTGACACTTTACTGAATTCCTTTGTGGGTTCTAGCAGTTTTAGAGTGGAGTCTTCTGGGTTTTCCCACATAAAGTATTATATCATCTGCAAAGAGTGAGAGGTTTACTTCTTCTTTGCTGATTTGGATGTTTTTTATTTCTTTTTGTTGTCTGATTGCTGAGGCTAGGACTTCTAGCACTATGTTGAATAACTGTGGTGATAACGGACATGTCTGCCGTGTTCCTGACCTTAGTGGAAAAACTCTCAGTTTTCCCCCATGAGAATGATATTTGCTGTGGGTTTTTCAAATGGCTTTGATGATATTGAGGTATGTGTCCTCTATCCCTATGCTGTGAAGAGTTTTGATCAAGAAAGGAGGATATACATTGTCAAATGCTTTTTCAGCATCTTTTGAGAGTATCATATGTTTCTTATATTTTCTTTTATTAATGTATTATATAACACTGATTTGTGGATGTTGAACCAACCTTGCAGCCCAGAAATAAATCCCGCTTGGTCCTGGTGAATAATGATTTTAATGTACTGTTGGTGAGAATTTTGGTGAGAATTTTTGCATCTATGTTCATTAGGGATATGGGTCTGCAATTCTCCTTTTTGATGGGGTCTTCGTCTGGTTTTGGGATCAAGGTAATGGTGGCCTCATAAAATGAGTTTGGAAGTTCCATTTCTATTTTTGGGGAGCAGTTTCAGGAGAATAGGTATTAATTCTTCTTTAAATGTTTGGTAGAATTCCCCTGGGAAGTCTTCTGACCCAGGGCTCTAGTTTGTTGGGAGATTTTTGATGACTGCTTCAATCTCCTTACTGGTTATGGGTCTGTTCAGGTTTTCTATTTCTTCCTCAATTAATTTTGGTAGTTTATGTCTAGGAATGCATCCATTTCTGCCAGATTATCAAACTTGCTGGCACATAGTTGATCATAATATATTCTTATAATTGTTTGTAATTCTTTGGTGTTGCTTATGATCTCTCCTCTTTCATTCATAATTTTATTTATTTGCATCTTTTCTCTTTTCTTTTTGATAACTATGGCCAGGGGCTTATCAAACTTAATTCTTTCAATAAACCAGCTGCTAATTTTGTTGATTTGTTCTACTGTTCTTTTGGTTTCTATTTCATTGATTTCTTCTCTGATCTTTATTATTTCTCTTCTCCGGTTGGGTTTAGGCTTTCTTTGCTGTTCTTTCTCCAACTCCTTTAGGTATAGGGTTAGGTTGTGTACTTGAGACCTTTCTTGTTTCTTGAGAAAGGCTCGTATGGCTATATACTTTCCTCTCAGAATCGCCTTTGCTGTTTCCCAAAGATTTTGAACAGTAGAGTTTTCATTCTCATTTGTTTCCATGATTTTTTTAGTTCTTCTTTAATTTCCTGGTTGACCCATTTATTCTTTAGTAGGATGCTCTTTAGCCTCCATGTATTTGAGTTCTTTGCAACTTTCCTCTTGTCTCTCTCTTTGAGACTTGAAAGATTTACTATTAGATGATAGGGTGTGGACCTATTCTTATTGATTTTGAGGGGGATTCTCTGTGCCTTCTGACTTTGATGCTTGTTCCCTTCACCAAATTAGGGAAATTCTCTGCTATAATGTGCTCCAATATACCTTCAATCTCCCTCTCTCTTTCTCCTTCTGTTGGGATCCCAATTATTCTAATATTGTTTCATCTTATGGTATCACTTATGTCTCGAATTCTTCCCTCATGGTCCAGTAGTTTTGTTTTGTTTTTTTTTTACCGTTTTATTTATTTTTTCAGCGTAACAGTATTCATTGTTTTTGCACAACACCCAGTGCTCCATGCAAAACGTGCCCTCCCTATTATCCACCACCTGTTCCCCCAACCTCCCACCCCTGACCCTTCAAAACCCTCAGGTTGGGTCCAGTAGTTTTTAATCTCATTCTTTTCTCAGATTCTTTATTGTCTGTCATTTGGTCTTCTTTATCACTAATCTTCTCTTCTGCCTGATTATCCTAGAAATAAGAGCCTCCATTT
The DNA here is from genome assembly GCF_922984935.1 of Meles meles. Lineage (NCBI taxonomy): Eukaryota > Metazoa > Chordata > Mammalia > Carnivora > Mustelidae > Meles > Meles meles. The sequence goes on from NC_060071.1 coordinate 100,906,901, forward strand.
TCACTGCACCTCATTAATAGTTTTTTTTTTTTTATTTCAACATGGCTAGATTTTAGTTCCTTTATTTCTCCAGAAGGGGATTTCATTTCTATAGAAATTGATTTGCTAGTATCTTCCATGCTTTTTTTGAGCCCAGCTAGCTTCTTCTGTACTAGAGTTCAGAATCATCATTCTGAACTCTAGTTCTGACATCTTACTAATGTCCATATTGATTAGGTCCCTGGCTATCAATACTGCTTCTTTTTCTTTTTTATGAGGAGGGTTTTTCCACCTGTTCATTTTATCCAGTTATGAATAGATGAATGAGAGAACAAAATCCTAAAAGAGTAGCAATGATCCCAGTAGCTTATACACTAATAAAATCAGAAGAGACCCAAAACTGGGGGGAGAAGAAAGAAGAAAAAATAGATATACACATTCATACACACACACACACACACACACACACACACATACACACACACACACACACACACACACACACACACACAATTAGACTGGTGAATAGACTAGAGCCACACACTTGATTTTAAGTGTATTTTGGTGCATTAGAAGAAACTGCCTCCCAAAATTTTGAAGAAGAAAAACTTATACATACACAATAATAAAGGTAAACATGATGAAGGGATGGAATGACTGTGAAGATGAAAATTTTAAAAAGATTCTAAAAAAGGAATTGATAAGATAAGAAGTTGGTTGAAAAAGGAAACAAAAAGGAAAGAATGTTGATTAGGCTGGAGACTAGAACAAAACCTTTTGTTAGGTGTAGGGTATATTTTGATCCTTTAGAAGAAACTGTATCCCAAAATTTTAAAGAAATAACAACCTATGTGTGTACCAAAATAAGATTGGATACAAATAATGGATAGAATATGACTATGACAATGAAAATTGAAAAAGATTTTTTTAAAAGATATTGATAAGGTAAAATGAAAAAGGTTAAAATAGGAAAGAGGAAAAATTTTAAAAAGAACAAGACAAAAATTAAATTAAAAAAATTTAACTTTGAAAGACTAAGAATCATGGGAAAAAAGCCATGAATTCTATGTGTTGCTTTCCCCTAGTTCTGGAGTTCCACAGTTCTCCTTGATCAGTGAACTTTGTCTTGGCTGGATGTTCTTGCTAAACTTCTGGGGGAGAGGCCTGTTGCATTTGAGTGATCTCAAATGTCTTTTCCTAACACAGAATTCCATTGTCCTTGCTAATGGACAGGCTAACTAACCTGCTCAGTTTTGCTCTCGGTAGCTTTTATTCCCTGAAAGCTGTCCATATAGCTTTGGAGGACAAGAATGAAAATGCTGGCCTCCAAATCTCTGGGTCCATAGAAGGTGAGAGCTCAAGGCCCCACTCCTCAGTGGGCCCTCATAGAAAAAGCAGTCAATCACTCTCATCTCCCTGGTCTCTGGCTGTACTCCATGCTCACCCAGCCTGTGACCAAGCATTTCTATCTCTGGTGCAGGGCCCTGTTTGGAGTCTCAAACCCAGAATATTTCTGCAGCGTGCTCTCATGCTGCTCTTTCTGGAGGAGGAAGGAGGGGGTCTCCCCAGATCTGCTGCTTATGGAGTCCCTGCTTGAAGAGCAGTGGCCCTACTGTGCCTCAGATCACAGTTTAAGGTTACCCTGAGCTGAGAGCCCATTCCATGGCTCTGTCTTTGCAGCTGGCTTCCCTGCTGTGATACCTGGGGGCTCCACCACACTCAGGCACTTCTGGTCTTTCCATGACCCCGAGGGAACTGAGACCACACAGGTGGAAAGCCAGGAGGACTGAACACCCCTACAGCAATTCTCACTTACTGAGGTCAGAGAAGAAGAAGATAAATCCTCCAGCTTCCCACCAAGTAAACAATTTGGGGAGGCATCCTATTCTTTTCTAAGAAGGACCTAGCAGAATCAAACTCCCATTTCTCATAGCAGTTATTTAATCATTCCATCCTTATATCATTTTTCTCATTCCCTGTGCCTTGCTTCTGCACCTTGGAATGACTGTCCAAGTAACAAACCTCCACAAAACTCTTTATCTCAGTCTCTTTTCCTTGGGAATCCCAATTTATGACTGGCTTCCATGCTTTGGATGTCCTGTTTTCTCTGCTCAGCTTGAAGATTCATCATTGCAATGTAACTTTTTTCTTTTCTTTTTTTTTTTTAAAGATTTTATTTATTTATTTAACAGAGAGAAATCACAAGAGAGGCAGGCAGAGAGAGAGGAAGGGAAGCAGGCTCTCTGCTGAGAGAGAGCCCGATGTGGGACTCGATCCCAGGACCCTGAGATCATGACCTGAACTGAAGGCAGTGGCTCAACCCACTGAGCCACCCAGGCGCCCTGTAACTTTTTTTCTTAACCTCCATGGAATGCTGATTGATCCTTAAGAACCCAAGCCAATACAACTTTTTCAGCATGGCCTTTTCTGATACCAAAGGTCTTTAGTATTTTCTCCTTTGTACCATCACAAAAACTCCTCCATTATAATATGTATTAGTGTCCATTTTAATTGTGTTCTTACATTTAACAGACTGTTAGCTTTTGAGAATAGTGACTCTTATTGTATTCATATTTGTATTTAAACATTTGATAGTTGATAACATTTGAAGAGAATCGGTAACAAAAAATACCATTGATAATCAAACATTCTTTTATCCTAGGTTTATAGGGATGGTTAATAACTAAATCACAAGATCCTATGTCTTTATCTACGGTGTTAGTTACTTTCTCTGTATGTCTTTTAACTTTTTTTTTTAAAGATTTTATTTATTTATTTGACAGATAGAGATCACAAGTAGGGAGAGAGGCAGGCAGAGAGAGAGAGAATGGAGGAAGAAGGCTCCCTGCCAAGTAGAGAGCCTGATGCGGGGCTTGATCCCAGGACCCTGAGATCATGACCTGAGCGGAAGGCAGAGGCTTTAACCCACTGAGCCACCCAGGCTCCCCATCTGTATGTATTTTAACTTTTAACAAGATGATGGCATCAGCCAACAGAATTTCTTAAAAATTATCTAAGTTCTATTATTTAAAATAACTAGACATCTGTGTAGTAGACATACCCTAAGGTGACCCCTTAATGCATCACACTATTTGTAGTCTTGTACAATCCTGTCCCCTTAGATTTGGGCAGAATCCATAAACTATTTCTACTCAAAATATTAAAAATGACAAAGGTGATGGGACAACTCTCCCTTGATTAGTTTGCATAATATATCCAAGGTGTCATGATCCTGATTATATTACTGTAGGTAAAACTCTTTAAGAGTTAGAAATTCTCCTGCTGGGATTAAAGAAGCAAGGAGCCAGTTTGTACACGGTGTCTAGAGAAGGCCACATGACAGAGAACTCTGGGCTACATTTAGCATTTGTGGGTTGCTTCTGACAGCTGGTCAATAATAATCAGGAGCCCTTAGTTATATATCCACAATCAAATGTATTCTGCCAATAATCAGAATGAACATATAAATGAATTTTTCCCCAGGAAAGCCATCAGATAAGAACAAATCCCAGCTGACACTTGATTACCTTACAAGACCATGAAGAGAGGACCATATTAACTTTCCCAGACTCTCAACTCATGCAAACTATTAGATAACAAATTCATGTTGTTTTAAGTCTTTAAGTATTTTGTTACATGGCAATAAGAAACTAACAAAATATAAGTTTAGAGATTATAATTAAAACATTACACTAAAAATTTATTACGTTAGCTGTTTTGGGGACCCAAATATTGGTTTATCAAAGTAGTTCTCATCCCCTTTCACTCTTAAATATTTTCCATCTGAGGTCTCCTGAACATTTCAATCATTCCCTCTTTCTTTTTCTACTTCCCAAGAAGATTTAGGAATGACCTATGCCAGTGACTATAATGAGGTGAGCCTAAAACTGGCAATGAAAAAGATGATGTATTAACACAAAACTCAGAAAATAAGCATTACTATGATAAGAGATTTGTACAGTAGGCAAGAAAATGGCTCCCCAAAGATTTCCAATGTCCTAATCCCTCAAGTCTGTGGATCTGTTGCCTTACATGGCAAAATGGACTTTTGTAAGTGTGAGTAAATTAAGGACCTAGAGATGAGAAGAATATCCTGGATTATCATATGCTCAATGTAATCACAAGTGTCCTTATAAGTGGAGGCAGAAAGTAAGAGAGATGCGATATGTTACTGTGCTGGCTTTGCAGATAGAAGAAGGACAAGGACCAAAGAAATTCAGGCAGCCTCCCAAAGGTGTGGAAAGGCAAGAAAGCAGATTCTCCTGTAAAATGATCAGAGGAGTGCAGCCCTACTGACTCATCTTAGTCTTTCAAATTATGGAATAACCAAAGACTTTAAGATTAAGCTGTTAATATGTTGATTTTAAAAACATATTTTAGGGGCGCCTGGGTGGCTCAGTGGGTTAAGCCGCTGCCTTCGGCTCAGGTCATGATCTCAGGGTCCTGGGATCAAGTCCCGCATCGGGCTCTCTGCTCAGCAGTGAGCCTGCTTCCCTCTCTCTTTCTCTGCCTGCCTCTCTATCTACTTGTGATCTCTCTGTGTCAAATAAATAAATAAAATCTTTAAAAAAATATATTTTAAACTCTGTCTATGCATTTATGCTTTTCAATAACTATTTTCCCTAGGATATTCTGAATTATTCATATTAATTATAACTTTCAACCAAAGACATAATATCAATATTTTAAAAAAGCCTCAGTGGTGGCTCATTGAGAAATGGCTATTACATTCAAGCATCTTAGTAGACTATCAAACTTCATGAAAATTCATAAAATATATGAAATACATGAACACATACAACACAATTCTCACTGCTACATACATTTATTTTATATCTGTTTATATATTACCCACTGATACTCTGCGGGACTACTTAATGTTTCTATTAGAGAAAGTAAGATTTGTTGGTTGACTGAATAAGATGTAGCAAGAGTTGATGCATTCTTCTTCCATTATTCTTCAGAACTAAAAATAATACGTCAACGTATATGGCAAATACCTTACATAGCACATACCTTACTGTCTTACTGGATCCTAAGTGGCAAATGAAACAGGAAAGTGGGGTTGCTATCCTTTCACTTGTGACCATAAAGGACAAGGGCAATGGCTTAATTATCTGTTGCTCTAACACTAGACATATTCAGATTCTAGACATTATTTTTATTTCCAAGAGGGAAGAAAGGGAGTAGAGCTGCTGTGGACTGGCAAGAGAACATATCCATGTACTAAACCCCCATACTTGCTTATAAACAGCTGAAAAATCCTTTTACGTGAGTAATCCTAAGTGATCCAATAAAATTGATATTAATCTAAACCATTGACTATATATTTTTCCTGCACTAAAAATGAATTAGCCAGGTTGGCCTATAAATGCTTCTATTTTGTAATTAAACCTATAATGCAGGTTGCTGTCCTCAGAGAGCAATAGTCTTATCAGAGCTACATAGCCAGAAAACTGAATCATTCAAGAGCTTGAATGTAGATCACTTATTGTGATTCAGATACCTGATTCTCTTTCTTTTAAAAAAATTTTTTAAAGAAAACAAATGATTAAGTAATTATCTAATGAGATCAGCAATTAAACTAATGGTAGCAAGATAAGAGCTTCCTCAAGGGACTTTGCCCTTAATCCCTCTCTGAGTCTTTTAAATGTATTTGAACCTGTAGAACAGAACAATTTTTAAACAGTTGTATAGTAGCTTGCCCAAAGAACAGTGATAGTCTTTTTCACTGATTTTCTGATTAAATGAGTATGTCTGAGATGAATACATATCCTTCATATTATGGGTATCTGACCTTCAGAGTCCTGATAGTAACATGCCTTAATTTACAGAATTTGCAGTGATTAATTTTTCTTGTAAAAGTATGCTACACAGTCACACACAAAGCTACACATACCAATTGCTATATTTGGAGAACAAGGCAAGACACTTAGCTGCATTATACTGATTGATGAGTGTAAGAGAAAAGAATAAGGGGATTATAAGTGTGCCTAAATTATTCTACACAATCAAGCATCGAATTTTGAAAGTTATTTAAACATTGTTAGAAAAACTATAAAAAACTTAGGTGACAAGAAGGTGTGTGGCACCTCCTTACCATGTCATATAAAGGCAAAGATTAAACAAAGGTTATCTAGTTAAGTACACATAGTGCAGTCTTACTTATTATTGACAGAAGGTCCCAGGCTTAGCGAACTTACAACTCAACTAGTAGAATTTTGTCAGGTAGAGATACAAATAACTTCTATTCAGTAGAATAAATATTACATCAATAACAATTTATGGTCTAGTTGACATAAAACAGTTACATTTAACCTAGCTATCTTTTCCAAACATTTCTTTATTAAATTATATATCTGTACCTCTACCTCTTAGCTATCTATTGTTCTTTCCTTCATTCTATCATCTATCTATCGTCTATCTATCATCATCATCTACCTATCATCCATCTACCTATCTCTGTCTATCTATCTGACTTCTCAAATGTTCTTTGGAACAGTTTTAACATATTCTGATTCCCTCATTAATTAAATAGAATATATGACCTGTGTTCATTTCATATTTACATGGCAATCATGTTATTGAACCATTTGAAAATTAGAGTTTAGTACTTTTGTAGATCATCCACTGAAATGTGTAAGTGGACTCACCTGATGGAGCCAAGTAAACTGCCTTGCTGGAAAAAGTATGTACGTACAGGGCTATTAAACTTGAGAATTTGTTTTTGTTTTTGTTTTTGGAGTAAAATCTGAGTGTAACAGAACTTTAATTTTGCTGACTCTGGGAATCTCAAGATTTGCTGCTGTTGTTTCTACTAATATTATGGTTTTTGTTTGTTAGTTTGTTTCTGATTCATGCAGACTGAAAAGTTATTTTCCATTGATGGAAACTGAATATGATGGTTTGATGATCACTATTAGGTGAATAATGGAGATTAGTCCTGCCACATGAAAGATGATCAAGAATCTAGTCTTTTTAAAAATTTTTCTTTGTATATTTGGTTTGTCTATTAATGACTTCAAATGAATTAAGACTTTTACAACCATTGGCAGGGGAGAAGTTTTCTGGGTGTAGACTAGGTTTATCTCTTATTTGTGTCTGGCACTGTAGCTCTTCCATGTATTCAAGTCTCTGGAAGAAGACTTTACCTTTTTTAGGTAAGCGAAAAGTATTTTGTTACCTCTGGAATGCTTTAATAAATTAGATTATGACACCTTTTAAATTAAATGGGCTATATGCAGATTGATATACAAAGAATATTTCCTGGTTCATCTCTCTCTCTGATTTCCCCAATTCACTTCTCCTCTCCTTCTCCCAGTGTCCTCTGTGTGATTCCTTATGCTCCACAAGTAAGTGAAATCATGGGAAGACAAACCATGAGAGACTGGGGACTCTGAGAAACAAACTGAGGGTTTTGGAGGGGAAGAGGGAGGGGGATGGGGAGGACATTGTGATGGGTATTAAGGAGGGAATGTATTGCATGGTGCATAAACAATGAATCTTGGAACACTGAAAAAATTAAATAAAAAAAAACAAAGAATACTTCCCAAATCAACAGGAATTAAGGAAACAATTTTTAATATTATAAAATGCTTGACTAAAACATAAATTCTTCTCACTAAAACTGCTTATTCAGAACACTTAATGAATCTGGATTACTATAATTAAAATGGACCTCTGAAAAAATCAGAATTGGTTTAATAATTTTTGTCTAAGAAAATAAAGCAACATTACGTATTCTCTTTACCATTGTGAAGAATGACACAAGAATATATTTCATTTTTATAAGACCTGTTTGTCTTATCATACTTTCCTTTTTAGTCTGAACTTCTTATGTGTCTTAGATAAGTTTATTTATCAAATAAGTGGGCAATACTCATCTAAGTAATATTTAAGAATTTTTAAATATGAATTAGTATTCAACAAAATTGAATAACAAGTCTGATGAACATTTTTATGGAACAAATTATATTCATTGTGTATCAGCTCATACATTATTTCTAAGATTTTAAGTAATATAAAAATGTGAATAAATTTTAAATAAAATTAGCATATGGATATCTGTTTAATCTCTCAGTAATTGTGAATAGTAAAACATTGACTACCAAGCATAATTTTAAACTTAGATTTTAGCTTTTTATTTTTATATGTTTCAAGAGACTGTACCTTTGGGTAATGCAGTACTATTAATGTCAAATAATATGTCTTAAAAAGATATAAAATATATATAAATATGTATAAAATATATAAAAATATATATAAAATAATATATAAATATATATAAAATATAAAATATATTATATATATTTTATATAAAATATATATAAAATAAATATATGTAGCAATGGGAAATTGTGTTATATGTATTTGTGAGTTTTGATAGTCTACCAGGATGCTTGAGTATGATATCCATTTATAGGAACCACCACTGAGCATTTTTTAATTGATACTATTTGTTTTGTTTAAAGTTATAATTAATAAGAATAGTCCAGATTATCCAAGGTGAAATGGTTATTGAGCAGCATAAATGTGCAGACAGAGCAAAAATGTGTTTTTCAAAATAATATATTAATAAAGTAGTCTTAAAATGTCTGGTTATTCCATAACTTGAAAGAAGATAGTAAAAAGCAAAATTTAGAATGATTATGAAAATATTTGCAATGCTTGGTTTATAATATCTACAAATACTGGATCCATACAGACACAAAAGGTTGTATAAATATTTTTGCCAAATCTGGCTCAGTTTGATGTGTTTATTTTTAAAATGTTATGAAGCATTAACTGCCGAATATGAATGCCAAACTGGAATTTCGCTTTCTCAATGTTAAAATGATAAACGATCATCTTTCACCTTCTGTGCAATCTGCCCAAATAGCAGAATGTCCATGGCCCACTGAAATTATTTTATCTTGAGATAACTTTATCATACCCTTCATTATGAAAAATAGAACAAAGTTTCCTCACATATGGAAGAACTCAGCTTTATTAAATTGTGTTGCTCAGGCATCCATGTCTTAATCTAGTGGCCAGATATCTTATGATAAATATATTTTTTAAAGATTTTATTTATTTAATCGACAGTCAGAGATCACAAGCAGGCAGAGAGGCAGGCAGAGAGAGAGGGGGAAGCAGGCTCCCCACTGAGCAGAGAGCCTGATGCAGGGCTCAATCCCAGGACCCTGGGATCATGACCTGAGCTGAAGGCAGAGGTTTTAACCCACTGAGCCACCCAGGTACCCCATTATGATAAATAATTTGATTTTGCTGTTCCAATATCAGATTTTCCATTTAGGAAAATTAAAAATTATAAGGAAAATATTACAAATATTTATACCTGAAAGTATCTTTTATGTTTCCCAGAAAGCCTCTGGAAAAATCATATAGATACATTTTTTTCCTTTATAAAAAGAGACACTAGAAATAAACTTGCTTTTTATGCTCCATATTTTCAATTAGATAAATACAACTGTAAGACCTGCATAAGAGTTGTCAAATCAGAAAAGATGCTTAGATTATCCTAGGTTAAGAAAAAAAATATATTATTAATATAAATATTTCAGGGTTGGTACATTCTATAAATACCTGGGAGATTTGTCAGTGACTGTGTATCCCATTACTTATTCTTACCCTCATGGGAAATGACCAGTTTCTTAGGAAATAGCTATATGCTGTACCTCAATAAAAAATTTTACTCTTCTGTATTCTGATGTAGTTAGTGAATATAATAAATTGACCACAGTCATTTAGTATAATTATCAAATAGGTTTTTGCTTCCCTCTGTTGGTTGCCTGAAGTCTCTGCTTTAAGCTGCATCGAGAATTTGTATGTTAAAAAATAAAAGAACAATCACAATGCATTGTGGAAAGAAATGTATAAGGTACTTCAAACTACTGATAATTCAAAGAGTTGATTGTTGTATATAGGCTTTGACACTGATTTCACTTAGGTAACTTAAGGACTGTACCAGTGGACTGAGTCATTATACCCAGGTTTCTTCATGATCCAGAAAAGATGTACTTCATTAGATCACATAGCTGACCCATAATCCAGCAGAACAAGAATTGATTATTTAGGACTAAAGAACTGATGGGTGAAATTTAACTACGGTTATCTCTGTGGAATACTGTTGCCAATATTTTAATTCTAATTCTCTATTTTTATGGATATGTGAAGGAGTCACTATCTCTAACCCTCATTTTAGTAGACAGACTAATATCTTTAAACTGAAATGAAATATTTTTAATGGTATCTGGTTGTCACTGACCCTCTCTGTTCTCTTGCCCTTACCAAGAATTTAAAGACAACCAGTTTTTTAAGCCTGATTACATTTTAGGGAAATAGAGACATTTGGATGCATTCAATAAAAATTTGTCTTCCTATTTACTAGTATATAGTTGGACAAATGGATTGTGTAGCCAAGGCCTTATCTGAAGCATTATATTTGAGAATGATTCTCATTAATTAGGCATGGCAAGCCCACTATTAAAAAACAAAGATTGACTTCACATGTGGAGATGATACTTTCAGACCATACTCACCAAGGTTTTTGTGAAATGCTTTGCCACGTGGCATATGGAAATGTCACTATGTTGGCTCAAATAGCTCTGGCTTGATACCTGATTTGCAAAGTACCATTTTTACAAGTGTTAGAAGAAGTTAATTCCTGACAGGTAGGGGACACATATGGGGGACCTCAAGAAAATAGCGATTTACCCAAATTTATGAGTACTGCACATAAAATCTGGCAGAGAAAGTTTCTTGAGTTTGGTTTGCTAGCTTTGAAATAGAACAACACATAAGAGAGGCTTTTCCAAGTTCAATCTGAGATTTGCTATGAAAATTTCCAGAGAGACGTTAATTCTCTGATATTTGTACTTGCTCAATACTGAATGGCTCTTGATTTATAAGTATACCTTGGAAATACTGTGGGTTTGGTTCTAGACCACCACAATAAAACAAATATTGCAATAAATTGAGTGAAATGAACTTTATGGTCCCAGTGCATATGAGGTCTGTATTTACATAATACCATAGTCAACTAAGTATGCAATTGCATTATGTTTAAATATATATGTGTGTGTGTGTGTGTGTGTGTGTGTGTGTATATATATATATATATATATGTATGTGTGTGTATATATATATATACACACACACACACCTTAATTTAAAAATACTTAATAATGCTAACTATTGCCTGAGTTTTTTAGTTAGTTACAATCTTTTGCGGGTAGAGGATCTTGCCTGGATGTTGATGGCTGCTGACTAATCAGCATAGTGGTTGCTGAAGTTTGGGGTGACTGTGGCTTTTTCTTCAAATAAGACAACAATGAAGTTTGCTGCATTGATTGACTCTTGTCACAAACGATGCCATGTAGCATGTGATGCTATGAAATAGTGTTTTTAGCTACAGTAACACTTCTTTCAAAATTCGAGTCAGTCCTCAACACTGCCCCTGCTTTATCAACTAAGTTTATGTCATCTTCTAAATCCTCTGTTGTCATTTCCACAATCTTCACAGCATCTTCATCAAGAGCTGATTCCATGTCAAGAAACCACTGTCTTTGCTCATCCATAAGGAACAATTCCTCATCTGTTCAACTTTTTCGTGGGACTGCATAAATTCATTCACATCTTTAGGCTTCATTTCTAATTCCCTTGCTGTTTCTACTACATCTGCAGTTACTTCTTCCACTCAAGTCCTAAGTCCCTCAAAGTCATCCATGAGGGTTGGAATCAACTTTTTCCAGATTCCTTTTAATGGTGATATTTTTACCTCCTTCCATGAATTATGAATGTTATTAATGATATCAAGAATAGTGAATCCTTCCTAGAATATTTTCAATTTATTTTGCTCAGATTATCAGAGGAGGACAGAGGATCTTTAAGGAAGCTATAGCCTTATAAAATGTATTTCTAACTAATGGGACTTGAAAGTCAAAATGACTCCTTGATCCATGGGCTGCAGAATGGATGTTGTGTTAGCAGGCATGAAAATATTAGTGTCAGTGTACATTTCCATCTAAGCTCTTAGATGATAATGTCAATGCATAATAGTATTTTGAAAGGAAACTTTTCCTGATTAGAAGGTCTCAACAGTGGGCTTAATATATTCTGTACATCATATATATATAGATAGATAGATATAGATATCTATCTATATCTATATCTATCTATATATAATACAACCATGTTGTAAACATATGACTATCATCCAGGCATTGTTGCTGCATTTAAAGAGCACAGGTAGAGTAGACTTAATGTGGTTATTAAGTGCCCTGTGATTTTCAGAATGGTCAATGAGCCTTGGCTTCAACTTAAAGACACCAGCTATGTTGGTCCCTAATGATAGAGTCAGCCTGTCCTTTGAAGTTTTGAAGACAGGCATGACTTATCTTCTTTAGCTATGAAAGTCCTAGATTGAATCTAATTCCAATAGAAGGCTATTTTGTCTACATTGAAAATCTGTTGTTGAGCATAGCCACCTTCATTAATTATCTTAGCTAGAATTTCTGGATAGCTTGCTACAGCTTCTATAACTTCTATATCAGCATTTGCTGTTTCACCTTGCACTTCTATGTTATGAAGATGACTTCTTTCCTTAAACTTCATGACCCAAACTCTGCTAGCTTCAAATTTTTCTTTTGCAGTTTCCTTACCTTTCTCAACCTTCATAGAATTAAAGAGAGTTAGGACCTTGTCTTAAGGGAATATTGTGACTCTTTATTTTCTATCCAGACCACTGAAACTTATTCCATATCATAAATAAGTCTGTTTTGCTTTTTAAAAAATCACTTATATGTTAATTAGAGTAGCACTTTTAATTTCCTTTAAGAACTTTTTCTTTGCATTCACAACTTTGTTGTTTGGAATGAGAGGCCTAGATTTGGGCCTATCTCAGCTTTTGGCATTCTTTCTTCACTAAGTGTACTCATTTATAGCTTTTGATTTCAAGTAAGAGACTTGTGACTCTTCCTTTCTTCGAGACTCCAGTATGGTTGTTAATTGGTCTAATTTCAATATTGTGTCTCATGGAATAGGGAGGTCCATTGGGAGGGAGAGAGGGGAATATCCAGGTAGTGCAGGAATTGGAACACAAATAATACTTATTGATTAATTTCACTATCTGATAAGCATGCTGTTAGCAGTGGCCCAAATATTTATGATAGTAACATCAAAGATCACTGATCACAGATCACCATAAAAATATAATAATGAGGAATAAATATTTTGAAATATTTCGAGAATTACCAATACATGACACAGAGACATAAAGAGAGAAAATGTTTCTGGAAAAAATGGTGCCAATAGATTTGCTGTATGCAAGGTTGCCACAAACCTTCAATTAATAAAAAATGCAATATCTGTGAAATGCAATAAAATGAATTGCAGTAAAATGAGGGTGTGCCTGTACAGAGCAAACTCAAGATTTGTGTAGTTAAATAATAATCTTGTAAGACTATGTAAATAATCAGGCCAGTTCACACATTCATTAACACAAAGCACATTTTTATGAACAATAAAAATCTTTACAGGTTACTTATAATTGCAAAGGGATAACAGATTAAAAACTTACTGGAAAAGTATATTTCTAATTGCTATATAATGAAAAACATCTCAAGAGTTATCTTAGAGATAAACTTAGTATGACATTGTATCTACTGATTTACACTCCCAGATATTATAATGCTATATGCAAACTTAAAGAATTTTCCATAATAAAGATGTAATTAACTCCTGTAAGGTGGAACCAGTAATCCCAATGGTTATAGATAATAGCTCTGTTAGACTTAACCAGTTTTATATCTAATGGAACAGTCATACACTGAGCTCTTTATTTATTTATTAAACTGCATACTCTCATTCTCCCTCATTATTTAATTAGTTGAGCACATTTTGAAATGAATGCATTGTATGAGAGACATATTTCTTAATATATTGAAAATTAAAGTTTAATATATATTAATATTATATATTAAAACATCTCCAATTAGGCTAATTTCCCACAACTAGCTATCAGTGGAATCTGATTTTAGACATTTTCCCAGCTGTATGTCTCTACTACATATATAATCAAGATACTCAAAGTAAAGCTAAGCACATTGGGAAAATTTCCTATTAAAACATGTTAAGATCTCTGACAAAATCCAGCATCTGTTCCTGATTAAAATGCTTCAAAGTACAGGGATAGAAGGAACATTCCTGAACTTCATAAAATCTATCTATGAAAGACCCACAGCAAATATCATCCTCAATGGGAAAAAGCTTGCAGCCTTCCCGTTGAGATCAGGAACATGACAAGGATGCCCACTCTCACCACTCTTGTTCAACATAGTATTAGAAGTCCTAGCAACAGCAATCAGACAACAAAGAGAAATAAAATGTATCCAAATTGGCAATGAAGAAGTCAAACTCTCTCTCTTTGCAGATGACATGATTCTTTATATGGAAAACCTCAAAGACTCCACCCCCAAACTCCTAGAACTCATACAGCAAGTCAGTAACGTGGCAGGATACAAAGTCAATGTACAGAAATCAGTAGCTTTCTTATACACTAACAATGAAAATACAGAAAGGGAAATTAGAGAATCGATTCCATTTACTATAGCACCAAGAACCATAAGATACCTGGGAATAAGCCTAACCAAAGAGGTAAAGGATCTGTACTTGAGGAACTATAGAACACTCATTAAAAGAAATTGAAGAAGACACAAAAAGATGGAAGACTGTTCCATGCTCTTGGATCAGAAGAATAAACATTGTTAAAATGTCTATACTGCCTAGGGCAATCTATACTTTTAATGCCACTCCAATCAAAATTCCACCGGTATTTTTCAAAGAGCTGGAGCAAATAATCCTAACATTTGCATGGGAGCAGAAGAAACCCCAAATTTCTAAGGAAATGTTGAAAAACAAAAATAAAACTGGTGGCATCATGTTACCTGATTTCAAGCTTTACTACAAAGCTGTGATCACCAAGACAGCGTGGTACTGGCATAAAAATAGACACATAGACTGTGGAACAGAGTGGAGAGCCCAGATATGGACCCTCAACTCTATGGTCAAATAATCTTCGACAAAACAGGAAAAAATATACAATGGAAAAAAGACAGTCTCTTCAATAAATGGTGCTGGGAAAACTGGACAGCGATATGTAGAAGAATGAAACTCGACCATTCTCTTACACTGTACACAAAGATAAACTCAAAATGGATAAAAGACCTCAATGTGAGACAGGAATCCATCAGAATCCTAGAGAAGAACATAGGCAGTAATCTCTTCGATATCAGCCACAGCAACTTCTTTCAAGATATGTCTCCAAAGGCCAAGGAAACAAAAGCCAAAATGAACTTTTGGGACTTCATCAAGATCAAAAGCTTCTGCACAGCAAAGGAAAGAGTCAACAAAACAAAGAGGCAACCCATGGAATGGGAGGAGATATTTGCAAATGACAATACAGACAAAAGGTTGATATCCAGGATCTATAAAGAACTCCTCAAACTCAACACACACAAAACAGATAATCATGTCAAAAAATGGGCAGAAGACATGAACAGACACTTCTCCAATGAAGACATACAAATGGCTAACAGACACATGAAAAAATGTTCATCATCAATAGCCATCAGGGAGATTCAAATTAAAACCACATTGAGATACCATCTCACAGCAGTTAGAATGGCCAAAATTAGCAAGAGAGGAAACAAAGAGTGTTGGAAAGGATGTGGAGAAAATGGAACCCTCTTACACTGTTGATGGGAATGCAAGTTGGTGCAGCCACTTTGGAGAGCAGTGTGGAGATTCCTCAAGAAATTAAAAATAGAGCTTCCCTATGACCCTGCAATTGCACTACTGGGCATTTACCCTAAAGATACAGATGTAGTGAAAAGAAGAGCCATCTGTTCCCCAATGTTTATAGCAGCAATGGCTACGGTCGCCAAACTGTGGAAAGAACCAAAATGCCCTTCAACGGACGAATGGATTAGGAAGATGTGGTCCATATACACTATGGAGTATTATGCCTCTATCAGAAAAGATGAATACCCAACTTTTGTAGCAACATGGATGGGACTGGAAGAGATTATGCTGAGTGAAATAAGTCAAACAGAGAGAGTCAATTATCATATGGTTTCACTTATTTGTGGAGCATAACAAATAACATGGAGGACATGGGGAGACAGAGAGGAGAAGGGAGTTGAGGGAAATTGGAAGGGGAGATGAACCATGAGAGACTATGGACTCTGAAAAAGAACCTGAGTGTCTAGAAGGGGTGGGGGGTGGGAGGTTGGGGGAACAAGATGGTGGGTATTAGTGAGGGCACGTGTTGCATGGAGCACTGGGTGTGGTGCAAAAACAATGAACACTGTTATGCTGAAAAGAATTTTAAAAAAAAGAAAGAAAAAGAAAATTTAGAAGTGAGGAAATCACAAAAAAATCACCAAGAAAAAAAAATATTTTAAGATCTCTGGGGAAGACGGCAGAGTTGGAGGATCGTAAGCTCACTTCATCCCATGGATACAACTATGTAACACATACATCAGTGTAAATAATACATTAAACAACCTGAGAACTGGCAGAACAGTTTCTCTATAGCTAACTAATGAGAAGAAACCACATCCAAGAGGGTAGGAAGGGCAGAGACACAATCAGAAGCCAAATGGACCAATGGGACTGTCTCTAGGAGGGTACAGCAGGTGTTGAGAGTGGAGAGAAGCAGATCCCCAAGCCAGGCACCCCAGACATAAGGACCTGCACAGAGAAGATGAATGCCTATAACATTTGGCTTCAAAAACCAGGAGAGCCCAACAATCAGTGGGGCCTAACCCCTTGAACTTTGAAAATCACTTGGCTAGGCAGGGCAGAGGTCCTACCTTTAAAGAGACAGCACAACAAATAGCCCCACTGAGATACAGCATAGAAGCAGCGGTTTGGAAAATGCCTAAGGCATACGAGAAGGAAGTATGTTTACTAATCTCAGAGGATGTGCTGGAGGGATAAGGATCATTGGAAAACTTCTCTAAGAATGAAAGAGTTGGTAGGCACCATTCCCCACCCATGCCCGTAGTCTAGATACATAGATACCTGTGGGAATCAGCTCAGCATGAACACTCTCCACCTAACTTGCTAACAGCATACCCCACCCCGACATTCTCCCATGGACAGGCTCCTTTGAATCCAAGCCTAGACTGGAGTTTCCCCATGAAGCTGCAGTTCCCTCTTTCAGCTGACTAGCACAGACTTTGCTAATAGCATACACCCTGCCCCCACATTCTCCTGAGGACTCCCCCAACTTCCAACATACCCTTAGTCAAAGCCCATTCAAGGAGGTACCGCAATCCTGGTAATGCATGAGCAACCCTAACAAGGACCAGCACCACTCCAAAGTGATCCTGCCCTGGGGAGAGAGTAAGATAACCATACACAACAGTCCAACTGCTGCCCCAGCAGTGAGTTGGGGGTAGATATCTAGTCTGACTGAAGGCTCCACCAACACATTAAAGCTTCTCAAGGGACAACACAGGGACAGTACCTTGCAATTTAGTTCTGTTGCACTACTGGCAAACACATGGTCTGACTGCAGTCAAGGCCAAGGCTCCTTCAGACTGAACACTAACAACACAAGGACAAAATCCTGCCCACAACAGGCAAATAAAACCATTATAGACAACTGCACTGAAGACAAATGAGATTCAATCACAACAGTAGGGCACATGTAACATAGTTAGGAGATACCCCTAAAGCACCAGGTTCTGATAAACAGTGCACATTGCACTATAGGCCACCACAACCTTCTTCATAAGGCACTATTTTCAAGAACAGAAGATGTAGCTTAGTTTCCTAAACACAGAAACAGATACAGAGAGTTAGACAAAATGAATAGATTAAAAAAAAAAAATTGTCCTGTATGAAAGAACAAGACAAAACCACAATAAGAGAGCTAAATGAAATGGTGATAATATGTCTGGTAGATAATTTAAAAGCAATAGTCATAAAGTTACTACCTGAGAAAAGTGGAGGACCTTAGGGAAACCCTCAACAGAGAGATAGAAAACATAAAAAACAACCAATCAGAGATGAAGGACTCAATAGCTGCAATTAAAAATACACAAGAAAGAATAAGTAGTAGACTAGAGGAAGCAGAAGGCATATCAGTGACCTGGAGGACAGAGTGATGGAAAGCAATCAAGTTGAATAGGAGAGAGAAAAAATAAGAAGAAGAAACAAAAATAGATGTCAGGAAATCAGCAACACCACTGAGCATAATGACATTTGCCATTATAGGGATCCCAGAAGGAGACAAAAGAAAGAAGTGGTCAGAAAATTGATTTGAAGGAATAATAACTGAACACCTCTTAAATCTGGGAAAGCAAACAAAAATCCAGATCCAGGAGCACAGAGAGATCCCACAAAATCAAACCAAGGAGACCACATCAAGACACACAGTAATTAAAACAGTAAAAAGTAGTGACAAAGAGAACTTTAAAAGAAGAAAGATAAAACATTTATATGCAAGAGAAACCTCATAAGGCTATCAGTTGATTTTTTTGGCAGAAATTTTGCAGGCCAGAAGAAAGTGGAATGATACATTTAAACTGGTGAGAGAAAGAACTTGCAGTTAAGAATATTTTATCCAGCAAGGCTATCATTCAAAGTAGAAGTGAGAGAAGGTGTTTCCCAGAAAACCAAAAGTTAAAGAAATTATGACCAATAAACCAGCTAGCCCTTTAAGAAATGTTAAAGGAGACTCTTTGAATGGAATAGAAAGACCATAAGTAGGAAACACACAAAAAAAGTAGAAGTGTATCTATTAAAATCAGTCAAGGGAGTCACAAAATAGAAGATATAAATTATTATACCACGTATTTGAAATGTGGGTTGGGGGAAGAAGTAAAGAATGGATTTGAACTTAAGCAACATTCAACATAATATAGATGACTGCTATAAGCTTAAGGTGTTACATATATGCCTAATGTTAACCACAAATTAAAAACCAGTAATATATATGCAAAAAATAAAGGTAAAGGAATCAAGTATATCACTAAAGAAAACAAAGTGTGAGAGACAAGAGCCAGAGAACTATAAAAACAGTCATGAAACAAGTAAAATTGATAATACATATTATCAATAATTACTTTGAATATAAATGGACCAAATGCTCATTTGAAAGACAGAGGGTAATAGAATGGATTAAAAAGTATAAAAAAGTAAATCCTATCTATATGTTGCCTACAAGAGGATAATTCAGATCTAAAGACATGCACAGATTGAAAATGAAGGGATGGAAAAGCATTTATCATGCAAATGGAACTGAAAAGAAAGCCAGGATAGCAATACTTACATAGGAAAATAAACTTTAGAATTGAGAGACAAATTGGGACGCCTGGGTGGCTCAGTTGGTTAAGGAGCTGCCTTTGGCTCAGGTCATGATCCCAGCGTCCTGGGATCAAGTCCCACATCGGGCTCCTTGCTCTTCAGGGATCCTGCTTCTCTCTCTGACTCTGCCTGCCACTCTGTCTGCCTGTGCTCGCTCTCTCTCTCTCTCTCTCTCTCTGACAAATAAATAAATAAAATCTTAAAAAAAAATGAGAGACAAAGAAGGACACTATATAATTATAAAGGGGATAATCCAACAAGAAAATACAAAAATTGTAAATATTTATACACCCAACATGAGAAGACCAAATACATAAAGCAGATGATAACAAACATGAAGTAATTGATAATAATGCAATAATAGTAGAGACTTTGACACCCTGCTCACATTAATGGATGGTTCATCCAAACAGAAAATCAAAAAGGAAATAGTGGCTTTGAATGACCCATTGGACCAGATAGATCTAACACATATATTCACAAATTCCATCCTAAAACTGCAGAAAAATACATTATTTTCAAGTGTGCATGGAACATTCAGATAATACATTGGGGCACAAAATAGAGTTCAACAAATTAAAAAAAAAATTGAAGTCCTACCATGCATCTTTTCTGACCACAATGCTATTGAGCTAGAAATAAACCATAAGAAAAAATCCTGGAAAGAACACAAATACATGGAGATTAAATAATATGTTACTAAACAATGAATGGGTCAATCAAAAAATCAAACAAGAAATAAATAAAAATACATGGAGTCAAATTCAAATGAAAATACAATGGTTCAAAATCTTTTGGATGTAGCAAAACAGGGGTGGGAGGTTGGGGCAACCTGAGGGTTTTGAAGGGTCAAGGGTGGGAGGTTGGGGGAACAGGTGGTGGGTAATGGGGAGGGCACGTTTTGCATGGAGCACTGGGTGTTGTGCAAAAAGAATGAATACTGTTAAGCTGAAAAAATAAATAAAATGAAAAAAAAAAAAAGCTGTCGTAAGAGAGAAGTAAGTAGCAATACAGGCCTATCTCAAGAAGCAAGGAAAATCTCAAATAAACAATCTAACCTTACACCTAAAGGTGCTAGAAAAAAAGAACAACAAAAAGGAAAACCAGTAGAAGGAAGGAAATAAACATTAGAACAAAAATAAATGAAATAGACACTAAAACAAGAGAACAGATCAATGAAACCAGGACCTGGTTCTTTAAAAAGATCAACAAAATTGATAAATGACTCAAAAAATAAAATCAGAAATGAAAGAAAAAACAATCAGCACAAAGAAATGCAAAAGATTATAAAAGAATATTTGAAAAAATATATGACAATAAATTGTACAATCTAGGAGAAATGGATAAATTCCTAGAAGCATATAACCTCCCCAAACTGAATTAGGTAGAAATAGAAAATTTGAACAGACTTATTACCAGCAAAGAAATTGAATCAATAACCCAAAAAACTCAACAATCAAAAGTCCAGGACCAGCTGGTTTCACCAAATTCCACCAAACATTTAATGAAGAGATAATACTCATTCTCCCCAAATTGTTCCAAAATACAGAAGAGAAAGCAGAGCTTCCAAATTCATCCTGCAAGGCCAGCGTTACCCTGATAGCAAAACCAGATAGATGCAACCAAAAGAGAACTACAGTCCAATTTCTCTGATAGACATAGATGCAAATATCCTCAACAAAATATTAGGGAACAAAATCCAGCAATACAATGAGAAAATTATTCACCACGATCAAGTGGGATTTATTCCAGGGATGCAAGAGTGATTGATGATTCACAAATCAATCAGCATGATACATTACATCAATAAGAAAAGGATAAAAACTGGGGCGCCTGGGTGGCTCAGTGAGTTAAAGCCTCTGCCTTTGGCTCAGGCCATGATCCCAGGGTCCTGTGATCGAGCCCCGCATTGGGCTCTCTGCTCAGCAGGGAGTCTGCTTCTTCCTTTCTCTTTGCCTGCCTCTCTGCCTACTTGTGATCTCTGTATGTCAAATAAACAAATAAAATCTTAAAAAAAAAATAAAATTTTAAAAATCTAAAAAAAAAAAGAAATTCTCTAGCAGGAGGGTAACAGTCTGTATTATTTTTTAAAAAAAGGATAAAAACCATATGATTATTTCAATAGATGCAGAGAAAGCATTTGACACAGTATTCATTCATGATAAAAACCCTCAACAAAGTAGGTTTAGAGGGAACAACAACTCAGCATAATAAAGGCCATATAAGAAAACCCACAGCTAACATTATACTCAATAATGAAACACTGAGAACTCTTCTCCTAAGATTAGGAACAAGACAAAAATGCCCACTCTCATCACTTTTATTCAACTTGGTACTGAAAGTCCTAGCCACAACATAAGAGAAGAAAAAGAAATAAAAGGCACCCAAACTGCTAAGGAAGATGAAAAACTTTCACTATTTGCAGAATATATGATACAGAAAACCCTAATGATCCCACCAAAATGCTACTAGAACTAGTAAATGAGTTCACTAAGGTCACAGAAAAGAAAAAAATCAATGTACAAAATCCCTTGTATTTTTATACACTAATAATGAAATAGAAGAAAGAGAAATTAAGAAAATAATTCCTTTTATAATTATATCAAAATAATAAAATATCTAAAAATAAACGGGAGGTAAAAGACTTATACAAGAAAAACTATAAGATACACAGGAATTAAGCTAACCAGAGAGGTGAAAGACCTATGCTTTTAAAACAATAAAACATTGGGGTGCCTGGGTGGCTCAGTGGGTTAAAGCCTTTGCCTTCAGCTCAGGTAGTGGTCCCAGGGTCTTGGGATCGAGCCCCGCTTTGGGCTCTCTGCTTGGCGGGGAGCCTGCTTCCTCCTCTTTCTCTGCCTATTTGTGATCTTTGTCTGTCAAATAAATAAAATCTTAAAAAAAAACAATAAAACATTGATGAAAGAAATTGAAAATGACACAAACAGGTGGAAAGATATTCCATGCTCATGGATTAGGAGACCAAATATTGTTAAAATGTCCATACTACCTAAATCAATCTACACATTTCATGCAATACCTATGAAATTACCAACAGCATTTCCACAGAACTAGAATAAACAGTCCTAAAATTTGTATGGAATCACAAAAGATCCTGAATAGCAAGGTAGTCTTGAAAGTGAACAAACTGGAGGCATCACAATTCCAGATTTCAGGATATACTACAAAGGCACAGTAATCAAAACGATATGGTACTGGCACAAAAATAGACACATAGATCAGTGGAACAGAATATAGAGCCCTGAAATAAACCCATACTCTTATAGTCAATTAATCTGCAACAAAGGAGGAAAAAACATGCAATGGGAAAAAGTCTCCAAAATGGTGTTGGGAAACTGGACTACTTTCTAACACCAAACACTAAGATAAACTCAAAATGTATTGTAGACCTAAATGTAAGGCCTGCAACCATAAAAATGATAGAAGAGAGCACAGACAATAATTTCCCTGACATTAGCCTTAGAAACATTTTTCTAGATATGTCCCTTGAGGCAAGGGAAACAAAAGCAAAAATAAACTATTGGGACTAAGCCAAAATAAAAAGCCAAAATAAACATCAAAGGAAACTGTCAACAAAACTAAAAAAACAACTGAATGGGATAAGATACTTGCAAATGACATATCCAATGAAGGGTTAGCATGGAAATATATAAAGAGCTCATACAAAGAAAAACTAATATAACAATCCAGTTAAAAATGGGCAGAAGAGGGGCACCTAGTTAAGAGTCTGCCTTTAGCTCAGATCATGATCCCAAGGGCCTGGGATTGAGCCCTGAATTAGGCTCCCTGCTCAGTGCAGAGCCTGCTTCTCTCTCTCCCTCTGCCATTCCCTCCACTTCTGCTCTCTGGCTCTCTCTGTCAAATAAAAAAATATTTTAAAAAGGGCAGAAGACATGAACACATACAGATGATCAACAGACATATGAAAAGATGCTCAACATCACTAGTCATCAGGGAAATACAAATCAAAACCAGAATGAAATATCACCTTGTACTTGTCAAAATGGCTAAAATCAACAACACGAGAAACAGCAAGGATTGGTGAGGATGTGGAGAAAAGGAACCCTCATGTACTGCTGATGGGAAGGCAAACTGGTGCAACCACTCTGGAAAACAGTATAGATATTCCTCAAAAATTTAAAAATAGAATTACTATATGAACCCAGTAATTTCATCACCAGATATTTACACAAAAAATACGAAAACACTGATATGAAAAGTTATATATACCCCTATGTTTATTGCTGCATTATTTAAAATAGCCAAGATATGGCTGCAACCTATGTGTTTATCAATAGATGAATAGATGGGGCACCTGGGTGGCTCAGTGGGTTAAACCCTCTGCCTTTGGCTCAGGTCATGATCTCAGGGGCCTGGGATAGAGCCCCGCATCAGGTTCTCTGCTCAGCTTCCTCCTCTCTCTCTGTCTGCCTCTCTGTCTACTTGTGATCTCTGTCTGTCAAATAAATAAATAAAATCTTTTAAAAAATAGATGAATAAAGAAGAGCATATATTTATATGTTTATAAATATATAATATATGTAATGAAATATTATTATAGTATTTTCATAGAAAGCTTGTTATTTGCAATGACATGGATCATCTAAAGAGTATAATGCTAAGTGAAATAATTCAGAGAAAGACAAATACCATATGATTTCACTTATATGTAGAATTTAAGAAACAAAATAAATGGAAAAAAAAGACAAGTCCCCCCAAAACCCTGACTCTTATCTATAGAGAATAAACTGATGGTTACCCAAGGGAGGTAGATGGAGGGACGGGTGAAATAGGTGAAGGAGATTAAGAATACACTTATTGTGGGTGCCTGCGTGACTCAGTGGGTTGAGCCTCTGCCTTCTGCTCAGGTCATGATCTCAGGGTCCTGGGATAGGGCCCCACATCAGGCTCTCTGCTTGGCTGGAGCCTGTTTTCCTCTCTCTCTATACCTGTCTCTCTGCCTACTTGTGGTCTCTCTCTCTGTCAAATAAATAAATAAAATCTTAAAAAAGAATACGCTTATTGTGATCATCATTGAGCAATATATAGAATTATTGATTACTGTATTGTATACCTGAAATAATAACACTGTATGCTAACTATACTAAAATTTTTTTTAAAATTATGGAAAATCATTTGGGTGGGGGAAAACCTCTTAAATAATGTTTTAATTCACAATTATATGAATTGATATATTTCTAAGTGATTTATGTTTATGTTAAACTTTTCTTCTTTATGCTTGAGAAGATTGTGTTTATTCTCTAGAAATTTCTTTAAAGATTTTATTTACTTACTTGAGAGAGAGTGAGAGGGAGAGCATGGAAAGAGTGAGAGGGAGAAGCAGACTCCCTGCTGAGCAGAGAGCCCAATGTGGGACTGGATCCCAGGATCCTGAAATCATGACCTGAGCCTAAGGCAGACACTTCACCAACTGAACCACCCATGTGCCTTATTCTCTAGAATTTTAGGTTCTGGAGATCTCTTTGAAACTTGAAAACTAGCACACAAATGTTAATTATTATTTTATATTACCAAGTTGATAATTGAAATCTTTTTCTAGAATAATATGCTGTTCTATTTTTCCATTACATTGTTAGTACGTTAATGTTATACATACTCAGGATTCAGCTACTGAAAGACTATCATTAGTTTTAGATCTATTTCCAGATATCCAAGAAAAAGTTTTCAACTGATCCACAAAGGCTTTTTTATCTTAACAATGAAGTGAACTTATCCTATGTTTAGTCCTTGAGCCTTTTGAAGAATTGTTGTAAAAGATCATTTCTTCTTTTTATCAATTTCATTTTATCCTTTTTCTTTTTTTAAAATATTTTATTTATTTATTTGACAGACAGAGATCAAAGTAGGCAGAGAGGCAGGCAGAGAGAAAGGAGGAAGCAGGCTCCCTGCCAAGCAGAGAGCCCGATGCGGGGCTCGATCCCAGGACCCTGGGATCATGACCTGAGCTGAAGGCAGAGGCTTTAACCCACTGAGCGACCCAGGCACCCCCCCCTTTTTCTTTTTAATCTTGCATTATAAATTTTGACTTGCATTATAAATGATATCTACAGAAGTATTATTTTACATGCCAAAGAGATGCATATGAAGATTATCATCTTTGTTTTAATAATAAAGCATGGTATTCATATTGAGATTGATAATGGCAAAAATATTATTTATTCCATACAGTCAATGTTCACTAACTATATAATTCCATAACTTTTCTTATAAGAAAAAAAAAATTAAGGGGAGCCTGGAGTTTCACAGTTGGTTAAGTATCTGACTTTTGGTTTTCGCTCAGGTCCTGATTTCAGGGTCCTGACATATAGCCCTGAGTTGGGCTCCGTGCTCAACGTGGGATCTGTTTAAGATTCTCTCTCTCTCTCTGGCCTTCCCACTCATGCTCTCTCTCTTTCTCTCTAAAGTAAATATAAATCTTTAAAGAAAAAGAAAAGAAATTTAAGGATATCTTTTAAAATCACAAGAAAGGAGCCTCATTTCTTGTGCTTTAACATAATCTTCCTTTTGAGGGTTTTTTTTTTCCCCATTCATAGAGATGAATCCTTTTAATGTTGCAATTTAAGGATATTTTGTTTCTGCTCTTTTGAGAAAATGTACATTTATTTTAATAGACATTTCAATATCACTATCAAAATTTTAAGTTAAGTCTTCCATCAAATAAAAAAAGTAGGTCTAAAATTATCTTCAACAATGTTGACAATGTCTTGTTCTGGAAAATAGCATAAAACTCTAATTATATTATTACCACATTAATCTTATCAATGACGGTTTATTAGAATGAAAAATGTTATTTCAAAAAGCAGTTTTTTAATGTTTCATTTAAGAAAGTTGTACTTTTTACCATTAATAAGTAATTTCATCATTACAAAATGGCAACAATACTTCCTTTACTCTTTACAAAGACATTTACTTACCATCTGAATGTTACACTTAATTTCAAGGACAATCAAACAAGTTATTTTGAATGTTATTTTCATAACAACATAAAGTATCTCAGCACCATATTTTAATAAAATGTGGTATTTGAACCAATCTGTTGGCAATCAGAGAAGACAGGAAACCTGCTGATACACATGCTTGCTCTAACTTAAGGGGTTGGCAACCTTTAACACTTATGCCAGATGGTGAGACACTAGGATACTTGGATTGGCAACCAGTCTGGCAGTAGCTCAACCCCCTCTGCTTTACTACTATTTGGAGTTACCGCTACTATTCCTGGCCACTGGCATAGGCATAATCAATACTGATCTTGGATCTCACAAAGTTATCATGACCTCCAGATCTTTCTACCCCATCTGTCCTAAAATCTGTAATAGCAAATGAAAGAAAGGAAAAGATGTTATAAATCCCGAGGAGTGATTTTTAGAATATTATTATTCTACTGTACATTATCATAATATCTGAGACATAAGAAATTCAATGTCTCATTGAGCAATATCTTTATCAAGTAGCCATCCTGCCTTAGGGTGACAGTCACAATGATGGGAAATTCATCATCTATCTTTTCATAGCTGAAGCCAAGAGCAAATAAAACAATTGAAGTTGGGCTTTACAACCACACAAGTACTGGCTGTGATGATGTGGATGAAAACTCTTCCTTTAATTTTAAATTTTGTAAACTTGCTCATTATAAAAAATTACATAGAATAAAAAGAGAAGAATGATTTATGAATAATTTCAGGCTCATTTCCAATATTCCTTGCTTTACTAATCTCTCAAAATATGGACAAGGGATATAAGGGTAGAATTGTACACTCACTACCCTTTAATGTCTGATGTAAACATGATTTCTTTTTATTACCACTTTTCTGAATTAGTCCAAAATATAGTAGTTTGCTTTTATAATTACAACAGCCCCTCTATTTCTTGCCCCATTTCTCTTTCTATTGTTAAACAATGAAACAAAATTTCTCATAAAGAAGTTTGGAATGATG
The DNA here is from genome assembly GCF_922984935.1 of Meles meles. Taxonomy (NCBI): domain Eukaryota; kingdom Metazoa; phylum Chordata; class Mammalia; order Carnivora; family Mustelidae; genus Meles; species Meles meles. The sequence goes on from NC_060071.1 coordinate 100,934,233, forward strand.
AGGGAGAAAATTAGCTTATTTAACACAGGAGAAATACACTTAACAAGAAAAAATCAAAGTTTCCCAAGCCGATGATGCCAACAATACCTATATGTCCAGTTCTTTTAAAGCAGCCAACAATTCTGATTGAACACAATTTGGGTCATTTTTTTTTTATTTCTAAGAAAAAAATTCCATGTTCAATTTCAATATACAGGAATATTATTATTTTATGCTATTTCAAGACTTAAAGCTTTAAGAATGCTTCTTAAAAACTGATGGTTCCTGTAATTTATGAAGTATTCAAACTTTGTAATTCGAGGTTACTTTTAGAAAGATCTACTCTTGGTTCATCTTCAAACCCAGGGCTTTTAGAAATACAGTATTCTTTCTTTTTAGAAATATGAAACTCTCATATTTCAGAAATGATGTGTTCAACATAGTACAGAACTAGACTGAAGTAAAAATGTCACATTTGTTTTCTTTTTCACTCTCTGATAACTCTCTTTTTCACTTCTCTACCCAAAATCTTAAATGATATTTATGGAATGCAAGCAGAGATCATTATTTTCATTAAAACATAGCAAGGATGATTTTGTGCATTGAACATGTGTTCTTCACCATGCTTTATGGGCTCTTAAATAAAATTTGGTCCTTTTTCAGTGTATGTGCTGCTGTGCTGCTGAAGGAAGCACTAGAATCTGGCTCTTTTATTCTTCCAAACTTAACTTATACTGAAAATTTAAATCATCTACATCAGAGCTCTTAAAAAGGACAAGAAAATGAAGACTGGCTCCATAAACTTGATCCCACTATCCAGGGAATTCTTGTCCAGGAAGAAAAATAACCTTAGGTTTCAAAAAGTTCTAAAGCTGAAAAGCAGGTTACTCAACTTGCCCTCATCAAGGTGAAGGACTCCTTTCTCAGAATGGTAGTTCACTCAACTGGTTTTATCAAACAACTGTTTATTCTTCAAAACCTCAACTCTGTTTCCATCAACACTGAAATTTTATATAAGGAACTTTGTCCATGATAATAAGCTCTACATTGAAACTTCTGTTTTAAATCAGACTCCAATAATATAAAACACATCTTGTCCTTAACCTCCCCTTGGCAATCTGTCAAGGCCAGTGTTTCTCTTTACACAGTAGTTGATCAAGGCTCTGCTTGACCAACAGGTTGTTTTAGTGATATTTAGGAAGTTGCTCATTAAGCTGCATCATAGTATCCTTCACCTCTGGCTTCTCTCTCTGGCTTTTTATCTGCTTGAATGATTCCCTTTCTTCAGAAGTCTATTTAAATATTCCCTCCTCAAAGGGACACAGGACCTGCATTTTTTCCTACTTTTCTCTATTACAGTCCTCTCTCTATTATCTTTTTAACTATTTATTAAGTAATGTGATTGCTTATTCAGTTGTATTTTGTTTGTTTTCACTCAGCTAGATGTAATCATGAAGAACTCAGGAACTGCTAGGCTTTTCTAATAACTGTATCCTGAATGAATGTGGAAAGAAAGAGTGAGAGAGAGAGAGAGAGAGGAAGGCAGAAAGGCAGGAAGGAAGGAAGGAAGAAAAGAAAGACATTGAGGATACAAAACAAATGAGATGCAGCTCTTTTCTGTTTAGGAATTTTATTTATTTGAGAGAAAGAGAGAATGAGAGAGAGAGAGAGCACTAGAAGTGGAGGGTCAGAGGGAGAAGCAGACTCTCTGCTGAGCAGAGAGCCTGATGCAGAATTTGATCCTGGGGTCCAAGATCATGATGTGAACTGAAGACAGTTGCTTAACCAACTGAGCCACACAGGCACCCCTGAGATACAATTCTTATTCAAATATTTCTTGGGGTCAAATAAAGAAAATACAAAATTTAATATCTGTTTGGTCTATGTACACAGATGCTCCAAAAGTAGTACAGACTGAAACAGTAATTGCTGATGATATTAAGGAAATAAAATTGACAGATCCCCTCCAGTTAGAAAAATGGTATATCTTGAGTGATTGAAAAATAAGTAATACTGGCCAGAAAAAAATATTCACAATGCCACAGAAATCTGACTCAACTATGATGCTATCAATGAGAAAAATTAACACTAGTGGTTTCTGAGTGAAAAAGTTTTACCATCATGCATGAAACCTGATCCAGCTTAGTACCTGACTAGGTACTCAGAGATGAGGTTTGAAAGACATAATATTGCCAGACATTCACAACTCAAAGGCCATATGCTATCTTTATCACCTATTAGGGAAGCAGAATCTCTAATTAATGTTAACTGAGTGGTGATATATGGGTTCATTGACCCTGGACTGTTATCAACTGCTGCATAACAAATTGTTTCAAAATTTAGTGACCTAAAACAATAAATATTTACTAACACAAACTTGCTAAAAGCTGGATTTCTTTTAGAAAAAGAAGTGAAGGGGCGCCTGGGTGGCTCAGTGGGTTAAAACCTCTGCCTTCAGCTCAGGTCATGATCCCAGGATCCTGGAATCGAGCCCCACATTAGGCTCTCTGCTCAACAGGGAACCTGCTTCCTCCTCTCTCTGCCTGCCTCTCTGTCTACTTGTGATTTCTGTCAAATAAATAAATAAAAATCTTAAAAAAAAAAAAAAGGCAGAGTAACTCAGACCAGTGGTTCTTCCGGGGTCTTTCATGGTGTTTGTTAGGACTGCATGAAGATTTGACTAGGATTGGGGAATTCACTTCCCGGATATATGTGTGTATGTATGCACACATACACATATACTTCCATGCATATCCATATACAACTAACCAGTCAAATAACATTTATTTCATTGGATGTTTGCTGGAAACTCTGAGCTGACACAAAGCTTCCATAGATTTTTTTCAACTCATGAAGCCTTAGTAGGAGTTCAAGTCTGATAAGTTTTCTGTGAAAATGTATGCTAATCTATCAGTTGGCTGGTGTAGTTTGCAGGAATTTGCCAGGGAGAGCCACAAGGGACAATATTTCTAGTACTCCAGATATTTGGGTCCTAAAAGAAATATTTCTGATAAACTTCAGGATGTCCTGCTGTGCATGTTTTCCTATTCAAGGTCCTCACAAATTATGTGTGATCTCACTGCAAACTGGCCTGCTTGCTAAAGGAACAGGAGACTATGTGAAGGAAAATATTGTGCTCTTCCTAATTCAGAGCATGAAGATCAGAAGGTATGATCTAGAAAACAAAGTAATGGTGGGGAAACAGAGGCAATTAAATTAAATATGAAGTCTGTGTAGTGAAAGAACATGCATGGAGAAAAGATGAAATATTGTGTTCAGGAAAGCAAAAGGTAATGATGCTTCTGGAAAAAAAAAAACAAAAACACAATGTATACCACTTATCATATCATAGCTAAATAACAAAAAATTATATTAAAGATATTAATAGAGGGGGAAAATCTGTAGCACTGGAGTGTGGATATTGGGGTGAGGGGAAGATTTGTGGTAACTGGTCATAACTAATGTCCTACACAGGAAAAGGAAGGATCTGTGAGCATTGATGGCACCACAACCCATTCTTCCCAGTGGATTATATGATTGCAGAACTACTAAATTTGGTTTCTGGGAAATAGTCTATAATATTAGAAGGGTGGGCTTTTTATAAGGGGTACAGTGCATCTTGTCATCACTGGAAATATTTACTTACCAGAAGACACATCATTGAAACTAAAATATGAGTTAAAAGGACAGAAAATAAATATTCAAATAAAACCATCAATTGTACCTTAATGCATACTTACTAGCATAAATAAATGGAGAACATAAGAAAAGGGCACGCTCAGTAATTCTTAAGAAAAAAATAGTATATATAGTAATAACTATATAGTAATAAAAGGATTTCAAAATTTTAAAGTAAGAATATAAATGAGATTTCACAATTTGAGGAACTTTGTATTAGATTATGATAATACATTTTTATGATTCATGAAAATACTCACTTTTGGTGTGTTGGACTCTAGGCTAAGCATTTTATAAGCATTCAGTGATCATTTGTATTGGGTACTATATTTTCTCCCATTTGGCAAGACAGTAAATTCTGTGAGGTTAAATCATTTACCCAAGGGAAGACATCTGAAAAGAGGCAGAACAAAATATGAATTCAAGACTATTTCTATTCAACCTTACTGTCTTTTTTTTTAAGATTTTATTTATTTATTTGACAGACAGAAATCACAAGTAGGCAGAGAGGCAGTCAGAGAGAGAGGAGGAAGCAGACTCCCTGCTGAGCAGAGAACCGGATGTGGGGCTCGATCCCAGGACCCTGAGATCATGACCTGAGCTGAAGGCAGAGGCCTAACCCACTGAGCCACTCAGGCACCCCCAACCTTACTGTCTTAAAAGATAGCTGTTTAGGGGCACCTGGGTGGCTCAGTGGGTTAAAGCCTCTGCCTTTCGCTCAGGTCATGATCCTAGGGTCCTGGGATCGAGCCCTGCATTGGGCTCTCTGCTTGGCAGGGAGCCTGCTTCCTCCTCTCTCTCTCTCTATGCCTGCCTCTCTCCCTACTTGTGATCTCTATCTGTCAAATAAATAAATAAAATCTTAAAAAAAAAAAAAAAGATAGCTGTTTAGAGATTCATGAGAAGCCTGGGACCAAGCAGGATGCCAAGTATGTTTATTGTCAGAATCAGAATCCATGTAAATAGACATGCACACACACATATACACACGTACATACACATACATTTAACACATATTTGCGTGCATAAATATATATATGGAAAAATATATTAAATGTATGTATATCCAATTCAAGACAACAAAGTAGGAAGTTTATTTACTTACACTCTATTTGGGGAGAAAAAGATATTGAAAATACAATGAAATAGAACAAAGAACATGTAATTATGGAAATTCTGTGAACAGGAAAATTCATCAGTAAGCACATATCTATATGGTTTACTGTGCTACTAAAAATAAGAGAATCAAGCTAACAGCATATCAAATAAATTCTTCTTATTTTAATTTTTACTGTTAATGTTTATTATTGATATTGTTTATCTTTTATTTCTGGCATTTCCATTTGTTTTTGTTTTTGTTTTTCATTTTATTTTATTTCTATCCAGTGTTCCAGCATTCATTGTGACATTTCCATTTGAATCATAGTTTCTTTCTCTCTGCTTTCAGACATGGTGTCTTTTCCCACTTAACCCATTAGAATATTAATAATAGTTATTTTAATGTTCCTCTGAAATTATTGCAACATCTGAATCAGCTCTGAATCTGTTGATTTCTTTTTTCTTTTTTTAAATATAAATTTTAGATAGTAAACATACAGTGCAATATTGGTTTCTGGAACAGAATTGAGTGATTCATCACACCCAGTGTCCTTCATAACAAGTGCCCTCCGAAATACCCATCACACATTTAGCCTATTTCCCACTCATCTCCCCCTGTAAACCCTCAGTTCTCTATTGTTAAGAGTCTCTTAAGGTTTGTTTTCTTTTCTCCTTTTTTTTTCTCTTCCTACTTCCCATATGCTTGTCTGTTTTCTTTCTTAAATTCCACTTGTGATTGAAATCATATGGTATTGTCTTTCTCTGACTATTTCATTTAGCATGATACACTCTAGCTCTATTCATGTTGTTGTAAATGGCAAGATTTCATTCTTTTTGATGGCTGAGTAATATTCCTCTCTGGGTGTGTATACACTGTGTACACATGTTGTGTCTACACTGTATATGTGTGTGTATGCATACACACACACACACACACGCATACACACACTATACCTTCTTTATCCATTCATCTGCCGATGGACATTTGGGCTCTCTTCATAGCTTGACTATTGTTGATAATGCTGCTATAAACATCAGGGTGTATTTATGCCTTCGAATCTGTAGTTTTGTATTCTTTGGGTAAATACCTACTAGTGCAATTGCTGAGTTGTAGGGTAGTTATCTATTTAACATTTTGAAGAACCCCCTACTCTTCTCTAGGGTGGCTGCACCAGTTGCATTCCCACCAACACTACAAAAGTGTTCCCCTTTCTCCACATCCTCATTACTGTTCTCTTCTATTGTTAATTTTAGCTATCCTGACAGATGTAAGATGGTATCTTATCATGATTTTGTTTTGTATTTCCCTGATGAGGAGTGATGTTGGGCCTCTTCTCATGTGTCTGTTGCTATTTGTATGTCTTCTTTGGAGAAGTGTCTGTTCATGGCTTCTGCCTGTATCTTAACTGGGTTATTTGCTTTTTGAGTGTTGAGTTTGGTAAGTTCTTTGTAGATTTTGGATACTCACCCTTTATCAGATATGTCTTTTGAAAACATCTTCTTCCATTCCATAGGCTGCCTTTTAGTTTTGTTGATTGTTTCCTTTGTTGTGTAGAAGCTTTTTTATCTTGATGAAGTCCCAGTAGTTCATTTTTACTGTTTGTCTTACCTGTGATAACGTGTCTAGTAAGAAATTGCTATGGCTGGGGCGCCTGGGTGGCTCAGTGGGTTAAGGCCTCTGCCTTCGGCTCGGTCATGATCCCAGAGTCCTGGGATCGAGCCCCACATCGGGCTCTCTGCTCTGCGGGGAGCCTACTTCCTCCTCTCTCTCTGCCTGCCTCTCTGCCTACTTGTGATCTCTGTCTGTCAAATAAATAAATAAAATCTTAAAAAAAAAAAAAGAAATTGCTATGGCCAAGGTCAAAGAGGTTTCTGCTTGCATTCTCCTCCTGGTTTCCTGTCTCACATTAAGGTCTTTCATCTATTTTGAGTTTATTTTTTTGTATTGTGTAAGAAAGTGGTCTAGTCTCATTCTGTGTGTTGTTATCCAGTTTTCCTAGCACAATTTATTGAAGAGACTGTCTTTTTTTCCATTGGATATTCTTTCCTGCTTTGTCAAAAATTAGTTGGCCATATAGTTGTGGGTCAATTTATGGTTTTCTATTCTATTCCATTGATCTATGTGTCTGTTTTTGTGCTAGTACTATACCATCATGATGACTAAAATTTTGTAATACAGCTTGAAATCCGGAATTGTGATGTCTCCAGTTTTGTTTTTTCCTTTTTCAGAATTGTTTTGGCTATTTGAGGTCCTTTGTGGCTCTATACAAATTTTAGGATTGTTTGTTCAAGCTCTGTGAGAAATGCTGGTGATATTTTGATGTGGATTGCATTAAATGTTAGATTGCTTTGAGTAGTATAACTATTTTAACAATGTTTATTCTTCCAATCCATGAGCATGGAATGCTTTTCCATTTCCTTGTGTCTTCTTCAATTACTTTCATAAGTTTTCTATAGTTTTCAGAGTATAGATCTTTTATTTCTTTAGTTAGATTTATTCCTAGTATCTTAATGTTTTTGGTGTAATTGTGGATGGGATCAATTCTTTGATTTCTTTTTCTGTAGCTTCATTATTGGTACATAAAAATGCAGCAGATTTCTGCACATTGATTTTAAATCCTATAACTTTGCTCATTTCATGTATGAGTTCTAGAAATTTTTTGGTGGAATCTTTCAGGTTTTCTACCTGATATTCTTCTAGAATATCATGTCATCTGCAAATAGTGAAAGTTTGACTTCTGCGATTATTCCAACATCTGAATCAGCTCTGAATCTGTTGATTCCTTTACTGCTCAATAATGATTTTTTGTTTTAATTTTTATTTTAGGTGTATCACATAATTTTGATTTCATACATTGAGCATAGGACAGTAGAGAATGAGGTGAATGGTACTTATATCTCCTCTCCTGTTTGGCTTTTAGTGCAGGAGCTTGTGCCAGTCTAATTACAAGATGATCTGAGTTTGGGTACCATTGTTGCAATTGCCACCTTCAGTAAACTACAGTTCCATAGGCTTCTTGTGGTGAGCTTCTCTACCTATGCTTAGAGAGGCAGCTGGGTGTCAGAAACTTTTCCTAGTGCTCATGCCCTGTTTTCAACTTTCAGGGGTCTGTATATCTAACAGAGAGAGCTCCAACTCCACACTCTTGCCCTTTGCGAGTGGTGGAATATTGTTGCTTTTTAGTTGGTGCTAGGCAATTTCAGCTCTTTGATGGTCATCAAAAAGCTAAGATTTTGAAATTTACCTGCACTTTTCTCATTATTATGTAGGAATGATAACTTTTGCAATGCTCTACATTATGAACAGGAAGGAAAAGCTTGCCTTTCTTTTTGAAAACAATTTTCTTGGATATATATTCCTATATGAAAAGATTTTCTTATTTAATCATTTAATATATCTCTCCACTGTGTTTTGGCTTTTATTGTTTCTCACAAGACTGATATCATTCTTATCTTTGCTCTTTTGTATATAATGTGTCTTTTTTCCTGCTGCTTTTAAGATTTTCACTATATCACTGGCTTTTAGCAATTAGAGAATGATATGGTTCTTTGTTATGTTCTTTGGTTTAGAAGTGATCTATCAGAAGTGAGTTAGAGAGCTCACTGGAATCACCTTGATAGTTTACCTTCTTTTGTGGATTACTGTCATGCACTATGGGTGATCCAAATAAGTATTTTTTGAAATTTATTGTTTCACACATTGTGTTTAAGCTTCAATTTGTTTAAGGGTAAATTTAGTCTTTTCTTCTTTTCTTTTTTTTTTAAGCTTTTATTTATTTGAGAAAGAGAGAGAAAGAGAACGAGTGATGGTGAAGAAAGGGGTAGAGGGAGAGGAAGAAGCAGACTCCCCACGGAGCAGGGCCCTACACAGGGCTCAATCCCAGGATCACAAGATCATGACCTGAATCAAAGGCAGACGCTTAACCTACTGAGCCACCCAGGCACCCCTAAATTTAGTCTTTTAAATTTCATCTTGACCATCACAAGTTTCAGTGTATATTTGACTAACAAAATTTTTAAAACGTGAGTTGCTTTGACAAGACAAAATTTTCTTTATTAAGAATTAGCTTATTGAGAACTTATATTTTTGAACTTTATAAATTCTTTTCTTTCACTATTCTTAAACATTTTGGTTTTGAATATGCAAGTTAATGGGGTTGGTGGAGCTACTTGTAGTCTTTGTAAACTTTAGATCTGGTATAAAACCACGTATTATACATTAAAAATAATAAGATAAGGGACACCTGGGTGGTTCAATTGGTTAAGCATCTGCCTTTAGCTCAGGTCATTATCCCAGGGTCTTGGGATTGAGTCCTGCATTGGGCTCGCAGGGACCCTGCTTCTCCCTCTGACTTGTGCACTCTCTCACTCTCTCTGACAAATAAATAAATAAAATCTTAAAAAATAATAATAATAAGGTAAAACTACATATTCACCACTTGCCTATAGCAGTTTAATAGGTGTATAATGAACTATGTTATTAAATGAGCTGCCAAGTGTTGAGAAACATGCTACATTATAGGCAACAACTTATAAAGGGAGGAATAAAAAAACAACATAAATTAATTTACACAAAAATGTTGCAATGATAATTTCTTTAGATTCTAATTATTATCAAGAAGGAGTAAACTATACATACACTTTAAATATGTCATATACCGTGAGCCACAAAACAAGAGAATTAATTGTCATTCCCTGATTTCTAATTTCTTTCATATGATTGAGACTCAGTTGGAATAAAGAACTTAGTGTTTCTCCAAGGTGTTTTTTTATTCTTGCAAATGTTACCACAAATACATCATTCAAAAATGCAATATGGCCTTCTTATAGAGTTCAAATTTATTTGTTTGAAACTTTTGACTGTGTTATTTGGTTAAAATATAAAAGAATGAAGGAACTTCTGGTTTCCATTTTCATATGTAAGGATCTTGGAAGTCATCACCATGGCCTAACAACAAGCAAAAAGTTGAACAAATTAAAATCAGCAACTCTTCTTAGATTGATGAGGCAATTGAGGTCACAAACAATACCACTGACCCCCCAAATTATAGAAACAGTTAGGGTGCCTGGTGGTATAGTTAGTTAAGGGTCTGAGTCTTGTTTTCCACTTATCTTGTGATCCCAGGGTCATGAGATAGAGGCTTGTGTCAGGCTCTGTGCTGAGTTCAGACTGCTAAAGTTTCTCTCTCCCTTTCCCTCTGCCTCTCCTTGCCTCACTCATTCTTTCTCAAATAAATAAATAAATCTTTTTTTTTTTCAAAGAGAGAAACAGATAGGTGGATCCTCAGAATTACAATCTACCAGAGCAGAAACCAGTACTCACGTACAAATACCTATGCTGTAATTGACAAATTGCTACAGGCTAGTATGGGTAAGTCAGATGATTAAAAATCTAGGAAGTTGCCAGTCTCACATGGATCCACCAGACTTTTATGATTTTTAACTACAAAAGTCCCATCTGATTTTCAATTTGGTTTTTTTTTTTTTAAGATTTTATTTATTTATTTGACAGACAGAGATCACAGGTAGGCAGAGAGGCAGCCAGAGAGAGAGGAAGGGAAGCAGGCTCCCTGCTGAGCAGAGAGCCTGATGTGGGGCTCGATCCCAGGACCCTGGGATCATGACCTGAGCCGAAGGCAGAGGCTTTAACCCACTGAGCCACCCAGGTGCCCCTGATTTTCAATTTGTTCAAAATAATAATAGAAACAGTGTATTCAATATACACGATATAACTTATAGTGTGTGTGTGTATATATATATATATATAGCTTATGTATAAGTGAAATGAATAAATAAACAAATAAATAAATGGTAAATAATAGGATTAATTAAACAAACTAAATATATGCATGCTATCCTCTAAACCTTTAAAAAAAACTTAAATTATAAAGTAATAAATATCACAATGTATTATTGGTTTTGTGATATATATATATATAAACTTAATATGTGTAACAATAATAGCATAAAAAGGGAAAGATGGAATAGGGCTGTATAGAAATAACATATTAAAATTTCACTGGAATTAAATTTGTTTTATGTTCAATGCTGATTCTGATAAGATGTATATGTAAATATAGGGCAACCACTAAGAAAATAACTTTAAACAATACAGTGAAAAAATCATCAAAGAAATTAGAATGTTACCCTAGGAAATACTTAGTGAAAAATTACATAATAAAGGAGGAATAGAGGAGAAACTAGGCATGACACATATATAAAAGAAGAAGTAAATATATAAATCCAACTATATCCATTATAACGTTAAATGTGAGTGGATTAAAAATCTAACTGGAAGACAAATATTTTTAGATAAGATTAAAAAACATTATAGGAGGCACATTTTAGATTCAAATATAAAAATGTATTGAAAACAAAAGATGAAGAATGGTATGTTATGAAAATAGCAATTATAAAAAAGCTGCAATGCCTATAGTATTACAAGAAAGTAGACTTTAAAACAGAAAAGGCTATAAGATATAAAGAGGGGCTTTTTAAGCAATAGAAGTGTTAATCCATTAGAAAACTACTATAATTATAAACAATGGCACCTGACAATAAAGACCAAAAATACATGAAGCCAAAACTGACAGTATATAATGAAAAACTGGTTCAACAGTAATAGGGATTATTCAACAATAATAGGGATTCAATATTCTGCTTTCAATAATGTATAGAACTAGGCAAAAAATTAGCAAATATGTCCATACCAGTAACTATTTTGGTCCAATCTGTTTATCCTTTTCCCTCTAATCTATCACTTCCAGAACCTCACACATATTCTTCAGTCTATTATTATTATTATTATTATTATTATTATTATTATTATTATTTTCAGGCTATTATTATTAGCAAAATCCAGAAATTTTCTTGTTAGTTCAGACTTTAAAAATGTTTTCTAGGGTTTAGAGATGTGGCTCTGAACTAGTGCTCAATACAGAAACATGTGGTAAAAATAGGGAGGTATAGTGTGTGCTTTTTTGCAAGGAAAATACCTAAGATAAAGTAATTGCTAGGTCTTCAAACAAGATAAGAATAGTCTTAATAAGGAAAAGCAGAAGCTTCTGTATCCAAGATACATACACTCATTTGAATTCATCAAGATGTCTTTACTACAATTATGTAGGTCTCGGTCTTTCTAATAAATAAGAGAAATTTTCCTTAGTACCTCCAGAATGCCTGTGAATTTAACTTACATTGTATTACAGTACTTGCTGTATCATATCAGGCTTCACTGTCTGTTTTTTCTTTTTCTTTTGTCTTTTTTCAGTAAGATTTTCAGGATGTGATATCTTGTAGAAAAGTCATTAAAAAAAAAATCTGGTGCTCAGAATTTGCCTTGAGCTGAGAAACTAACCCATAATTTTTCATTTTCCTTCTTCTATCAAGTTCCATTGTGAGCAGCCATTATATCTTAATTCTGGTACAAAATGTGTCATTCATAGATCAATGTCAGAAGCAAAAACAACTCCAATTATTTTAAATAGAAAAGGAATTAAAACAGGCATATTGGTGTTCATGATATTAAGGGAGGTCAGAAAGAGAAAGTTCTAGATTAGATCGTCTAATAGTGACTCACAAAATAACACAAAATTTCTCTATGAAGGCTTCCATTAGAATATGCCCAATGCTAGAGGTTGCAATCATTTTCCTTTCCCATCTGAGAAGCTCGAGAGTGGACACTGGAATGAATTTTGCTACAGAATGACTTCATGTATTATGTACCAGACCAATCAGCCAGAAGTTCTAGGAAATAGTCTTGGAGCTCGATTCCATCCTCCAGATCTCAAGAGTACATCTACTTTTTAGAAAGTAATTACTAGATATAAATGAGTCTAAAATGCACTTTATTTCCAGTCTTTTCTGATAGATAAAAGTCGGAATGGAGGATAACTGTACGTCTAATCCTGAATGTTCAGGAAATAAATGGAAGCTGTATATCATAGTAATCTTATTCTCATGTAATTCATTTAAAAATACACATGAATTATAGCTTATTTAATGGTAATTCCTTTTGCTCCTGGACTCATATTTCCAGATAATTTTTTCACAGATTTTGTCATATATATATTATTTAAAAATTTGTATTAAATATGCATTTATATTTGTCTGTAATAAATTAATGCATATAAAATGAACTTCAAAATATATGCAGTTACCATGATGCTTTAGAGAGTCATATTGAATAATTATTCTGAATTATGTTATTATTACAGTTGTTATTGAGTTCATATTTAATCCAAGTAACAAAATATATCTTGATTTTGAAATATGAGTATCAGATCAAATAAAATTATATAAAGGAAGCATCATAATGGGGTAAGTAGATCTTATTAACAACTTTTTTATGTGTCCATAATTTAGTATTTTTTAAATGTTAGAATGAAATACTATTCAGTGATCCTTAATAACAAAATGAAAAGAGGGTATGGGCACTATTATGAATGCTTATGGAAGGCACATTAGTGATTGTTGCTAAGCCCATTATTTCAGTAGAATCCACAATGGTGAAAGTCCAACGTATTTCTATTAAATTAATCTATATAAAACAAACTCAAGGTGGGAATTAATAAATTTGAGGATAAATACTCCAGGAATGACAGGGACAAGGTGTCTTGTTCCAAAGAGAAAACAAATTTATATTTCAATAAACTTGTCAAAAGAGTTATGAAAATATGTCTCCTATGACTCATAAAAATGTTAAAATATATTACTCCTTATATGAAAATGCAGTTACAATATTTTGGATTTAAATATAGATTTTTAAATTACTTCCTCCTTGAAATATGTAGCAGAAATACAGGTGAATGAAAGTGTTCACTGAACTTTCTCATTACTCAGAGTAGTGAAAATTAAGAAAGGATATGTGTTAGCAGTTAGAAAGTATTTTACAGATTTTGGATAGTTAAGTACTAAGATGGAGAGATACTGTCTTAATCAGCATCACACATTTGCTATGACATAGTTGCTGATACTTGCTATTTTATTGGATACATTCATTGCTTTGTCTCACAGGAGCAATGCATTATTTTGGAACAGAGAAGTTCATTCCATAAAAAAGTCTCTTCTCATGGCCATGGAGAAAGGAAGAGCATTTGTAAAATATGCAAATGGATTTATGCTGATTTTCACAGTAAAGTCCTTTTCATTTTATGGCTTACTGTCATATTGTACCCAGGAAAGCATTTATAGAAAATAGAATAGATTGAATTCATGTCAAGAAGAGTAGATGATACATACTTCTCAAAGCAAATGACTTTAAAGAAAAAAAAATCTCATTAAGTATGTTTTTCATCAGAGATTAATGGATATCAAGGTTTTTCAATATACTTCTTAATCTCAAGAAAATCACTAGACAGAATTCTATTTTGTTTTAGTGTTAGGATTTGCTGCTAGTTCCTAGGTTACATCACGAAATTCTTATCTTTAGACTGTAATAGTTTAAATATTTTGATCATTCTATATGTGTGAACAGAATTCACACATATAGTGTTGTTTCTTTCTGCTTTGATATACCTATAAAGTTACCCTTCTGTTTATAAGTGCACTGCTATTTTTGGCACATGAACAAATATATTTCAGTTCTGTAGCCTTTTAATCTTGAAAATGGACTTTCAAAACATGTAGCAGCTGAAAGCTTCATTGTGCAGCCCCATAAATAATCACATAATCCATTGGCAAAGACATAGAAATTGAATTGAAATAGCATTTTGTAGGGTTAATTTGGTTTCTGGTAAATGCTGAAAATTATAACTAGGTTTTTTTATGACCGTTTTGAGAATACAATTGTGTGGAGTTGAAACAAATTCTTTCCCCTGTGTACAATGCAGATACCTTAGCATCCCAATGAAAGAAGGTCACATCTTATTTAGAATAACAAATTCATTTTCTTCTCCAGATTCATAAGGGAATTTGAAAAGTATCTGCTCTATTGCCCTTTTAATCTAACTTTATTTCTCTGCCTCTGTCTTTGTCTCTCATTCTCTCTCTGTCTCTTTCTCTTTCTGCCTTCATGATTTTCTTCAATGGTTTGTGACAAAATATACTTCTTCAAATTTTGGAATGGAACTAGTGAAAAATATGTAGCTATGACATATAAACTTTTTAAAAAATGAGAAGTATATACATTAAATAAGTCTCCCCATCCCAAACCCCAAATCTGAGCCTTAACTCACTTTTGGATGGTTCTTCCCCTACAGGAAATGAGCACTGATAAATATCTGTTGTAAAAAGTCCCAAAGGTTTTATCTGCAAATACCAATATATACAAGAAAAAAATGCCTATTATTCTATTACATGGTAATAACCACTATTAACATTTGGATGAATATCTGTCCAGAACTTTTACAGAGAAAATGTTTGTTGACATGTGATATAAACTCACTGAAGATAACATAAACTGAAATGAGGAATGTATCATATGGATACAAGGTTTTCATTGCATTAAACTTAAGACTGCAGCTAGGGCTGAGACATGGACTAGATTCACAGACCAGAATGCTTCAAGTTGTTTTATTCAGTCTCTGATCTTTGCATTCCCGAAATGTTGGCTTTGTCAATCTTTTTCCCTACAGATAATCTTTCATTGTCTTCCAGACCAGAAAACAGATATTATTTCTGACATCTCACAAGTTTACACATTACAGATAAAATTATAGAATAAACTCTAAGAAGACGTTTTGAGAAAGATGTAATTGGTCTAGACTGGTCAGGGTGGTCATAGCTGCCTGGATATATCAGGTGTGGTTGAGCTAAGAGGAGGATTTATGATCTATAAACAAGGCATCTAAAATGAATCTTGAGGATCTGGTGGAGTGATATCTAACTAGAAAGGGCAGTTAATTTTCTTCTAAGAAATAATTCAATATATGCCTTCTGTAATTATTTAATATTTTTCATTTTTACACTTGATCTTAGCCAAAAGGCCGAGAAGCGATTAATATTTTTCATTTTTAAAAAAGGTTTTATTTATTTATTTGACAGAGTGAGAGACACAGCCAGTGAGGAAACACAGGTAGGGGGAGTGGGAGAGGGAGAAGCAGGTTTCCCCTGGAGCAGGGAGACTAATGAGGTACTGGATCCCAGGACTCTGGGATAATGACCTGAGCCTAAGGCAGGCGCTTAATGACTGAGCCACCCAGGAACCCCAGTAATTATTTGATTTTTAACAGTAACCTCAAAAATATGGAAATAAATAGCATTGTTTTTTCAATTGACAGTATATCCTTAACATGTTTCTATCTCAATTAATATATCTTACATCCTTTTAATAACCACACAGTATTTTATAATATAAATATATCACATTAATTAACTAGTTCTATATTTGGCATTTGGGGTACTCAAAATTATATCCTTCTAGGTAATGTTTTGTACATAGCCATGACTATTTCCCTTTTTTTTTTTTTTTTAAGATTTTATTTATTGGGCAGAGAGAGATCACAAGTAGGCAGAGAGGCAGGCAGAGAGAGAGGAGGAAGCAGGCTCCCCGCTGAGCAGAAAGCCCAATGCCGGGCTCCATCCCAGGACTCTGGGATCAGGACCTGAGCTGAAGGCAGAGGCTTTAACCCACTGAGCCACCCAGGTGCCCCTGCCATGATTATTTTCTTAAGATAAATGCTCAGAGAGTAAAATTGATAGATTAGTGTACACATAGTTTTACAGATTTATATATCATAAAATATCTCTCCTCCAACTAAAACATCACAATTCATTTTCTTACTACTATTTAATAGGGAACTTATTCCTTCTTTATACATTGACACCACTATTATAAAAAAATCCCTTGATTTTACTGTAATATATATTTGTCAATATCTATTTGAAGTAGACATTTTCCTTATTATTTGGCCTAAAAATACTGGTAATATTTTTCTCAGAATCTAGAGAAAAAGTATTTTTTCCTTGGCTCTTTATTTTATTCCTGCAACCCAATACTAGGTAACTATTTGGACAAAATATGTACCCATTCAAATAATTGGACTTTTCTTCTGTAGTGCTGTCCAAGATGGTGGAAATATAGAAACAAACTATCTCTTTGCTTTACTCTCTGTTAGAGACCAAATGACTTTTACAAGCTTCTTGAATTTGTTAAACATCTTTGTTTAAATACACAAAAGCAATTAAGCATTCATGTATGCCTTACTGGTCTCAGTGATAACTTTTGTAGCAAGGACATAATCAGATTTATTTACTCTTGTCGTCATTTGCATTTATCTGGAGATATGCTCTTTCAAACTATTGATTTAACAACTTGGTACATTCAGTTCTGGAGTTGGTTTAGGAAAGAAAGCAAGACAAAAAGAGTATAATATTTCTAATTTAAGGAAACATCGGTAGATTGACTTAATGCTATGTTGATATTTTCCCTGTCTTTTGAAATATTGTTTTCCAAATTCATTAGTAAGAGTAGCAATATAGTAATTCATTTACCTTTATCACATGTATGTAAAAAATATTTGCATATTTATGAGATAATTTCACCTGAAAAAATCATTAATCTTTTAAGAAATCCATGTAATGATTACTTCTTAATAGCAAAAGTAACATGTTTAGTAAATTTATTTTATTAAAATGATTTTTTAAGACTTAAAACTGAATATGCTAAAGAATTTTTTTAATTTTGTTATGTTAGTCACCATATAGTACATCATTAGTTTTTGATGTAGTGTTTCATGACTCATTGTTTTTATATTTTGAATATTAAGATTTACAGTGAGATAGCAGAAGTACTATGTGTTGCCATTATTCCATTTCTAAAGGTTTTTTAAAATTTTATTAAAGTTTTTTTTTTATTATTCATTTGAGAGAGAGAGGCAGAGAAAGAGAGAGCACAAGCAGCAGGGAGGGTCAGAGGGAGCTAATTTACAAGTTAATTTTCTATATAACTTTGAGGTTCTAATTTTTATTGTTTTGGCATTGTGAAATGCTTTATTTGAAAGAGTTTTTTCAAAAGTGTCATGAACTTAAACCTCCTTTCAGAATTCCAAAATCAATAATACCGGACTTTTCTGGAGATTTCATAAAGCTGGCAGGCATTAATCTACATGGTGATATTTCGAGAGTTTTCAAGAAGGGTGCCCTATATGTGCTCTAAAATGCATTAAAAAAAGAATCTGATTTGCTGTAAATCAGAATTTTTACTTTGTGTAAGATCTGAAAAAAATTGCTTTAATTTGAGAAATACACCTAAATCCGAAACCTCAGTGAACTCTTAACATATTGTTTCAGGCCACATGTTAATGAAGAAGATAGTGTATTACATTGAGTTCAGAAGAAATTCTAATACAGAGTTTGGTTGGGTCTGGCAGAAAATTTGATAACTTGACATTTCATTTCCACCCCCACTTTAAAAAGTATGTATATATAGTACGTGTGTTTGTCTTCTTTTTGTGTATGTGTGCATATATGTGCATGCTAGCACTGAAACTAGCCATGTCATTGGAGAATTTAGACTTCATCTCTCATGCTGCTTTGCAAGGCCAGAATGTTAATGCTCACTTTCACCTTTTCGTTGCTTTCCCAGGGTGGAAAAGTGAATGGTAACCTGTTGGCAAATTTATATATTCTTGTGAGTCATGTGATTCAGCCCCACAGAGACCAGTAAATCCATTACAAACAGGGCTGGGGGGGCCCTGGGGGGCTCAGATGGCTAAGCATCTGCCTTCCACTCTGGTCTTGACCCCAGGGTCCTGGTATAAAGCTATGCATTGCATTCCCTGCTCAGTGGAGGACCTGTTTCTCCCTCTCCCTTTGCTGCTCACTCTCTCTTTTTAAAAAAGATTTTATTTATGCATTTGACAGAGAGAGAGAACTCACAAGTAGGCAGAGAGGCAGGCAGAGATAGAGAGGGAAGCGGGCTCCCCATTGAGCAGAGAGCCTGATGTCGGGGTTCAATCCCAGGGCCCTGAGATCATGACCTGAGCCAAAGACAGAGGATTAACCCACTGAGCCACCCAGGTGCCCCTGAATAAATAAAATCTTAAACAAACAAACAAACAAAAGGAAAAAACAGGACTTGGCTCACCTCCAGATAGTTATTATACCTCTTTGCCAAATAGCGAGTAAGGGAAACTGGAGACTGAGGAAGGGGTCAAAAGTTGTTTTATCAATGCAATTTATTCTTGTGCATAAAAAATCAGGAAATGGTCAAGTATCTGGATGAAGGGCACTGTGACATATTGTTAGTTCATTAATGATCATAATTTTTTGATTCTGAGTCATAGGGCCTGCCCTGAGTCACTCATGGCAAATAATTTGTAGATGACAAAGTAGTGTATAATGTTTATGCTTCATTGCACTATTCAGGTAAACATCTAAAAATAGACATGGTCCATCATTAAGATGTTCTAAAATTGGATGGAAAGAAATTAATGCTTATTTGATTATCTACTATTTGTGAGTTACAGTGCTAAGTAATAGAGAAATCATCATTCTACATCTTATGTAACACACATTTTATGTAAGACCTATTTTTAAAAATTGCATTCTCATCACATTACTTACTGATACTTTTTACAAGTACGTTTTAAAATAAACATATTTTACTTAAATTCAATAAGATATAGTGTATTATTAGTTTCAGAGGTAGAGCTCAGAGATTCATTAGTTACATATAACACCCAGTGCTCCTTATATCACCTGTCCTCCTTAATACCTATCACCAAGTTACCCATCCCCCTACCCCTCTCCTCTGCAACCCTCAGTTTTTTTTTTCCTATGATTAAGAGTTTCTTATGGTTTGTCTCCCTCTCTGATATCATATTGTTTTATTTTCCCCTCCCTTTCCCCAATGGTCTTCTGTTTTGTTTCTTAAATTCCACACATGAGTGAGAGTGAGAAACAAATACAACTTTTTAATCAGAAGAACATGATTTGATGCAATGAACATTGGGGTACAGATGGCCCTTCTTTTCACTACATCTGTAACTTTGTGGTAAATACCCAGTAGTGCAATTACAGGATCATAAGGAAGCTCTATTTTTAATTTCTTAAGGAACCTCCACACTGTTTTCCAAAGTGGCTGTACCAACTTGCATTCCCACCAACAGTGTAAGAGGGTTTCCCTTTCTCCACAACCTCTCCAACACACATTGTTTACTGTCTTGTTGATTTTGGCCATTCTAACTGGTGTAAGATGGTATCTCAATGTAGTTTTGATTATGAATCTCCCTGATGGCTAGTGATGATGAACATTTTTTCATGTGTCTGTTAGCCATTTGTATGTCTTCATTGGAGAAGTGTCTGTTCATGTCTTCTGCCCACTTTTTGGCGTGATTATCTGTTTTGTGTGTGTTGAGTTTGAAGAGATCTTTATAAATCCTGGATATCAACCCTTTGTCTGTATTGTCATTTGCGAATATCTTCTCCCATTCCATGGGTTGCCTATTTATTTTGTTGACTGTTTCCTTTGCTGTGCAGAAACTTTTGATCTTGATGAAGTCCCAAAAATATATTTTGACTTTTGTTTCCCTTGCCTTTGGAGACATATCTTGAAAGAAGTTGCTGTGGCTGATGTCAAAAAGGTTACTGCCTATGTTCTCCTCTAGGATTCTGATGGATTCCTGCCTCACATTGAGGTCTTTTATCCATTTAGAGTTTATCTTTGTGTATGGTGTAAGAAAATGGTTGAGTTTCATTCTTCTACACATACGCTGTCCAATTTTCCCAGCATCATTTATTGAAAAGACTGTCTTTTTTCCACTGTATATTTTTTCCAGCTTTGTCAAAGATTATGTGACATAGAGTTGAGTGGATAAGGAAGATGTGGTCCATATATACTATGGAGTATTATGCCTCTTTCAGAAAGTATGAACCCAACTTTTGTATCAACATGGACAGGACTGGAAGAGATTATGCTGAGTGCAATAAGTCAGTCAAAGAGAGCCAATTATCATATGGTTTTGCTTATTTGTGGAGCATAGGAAATAACACAGAGGATATATATGGGGAGATGGAGAGAAGAAGGGAGTTGGGGGAAATTGGAAGGTGAGATGAACTATGAGAGACTGTGGACTCTGAAAAACAATCTGAGGGTTTTGGAGGGGCAAGGGATGGAGGTTGGGTGAGACTAGTGGTGGGTATTATGGAGGGCACATATTGTGTGGAGCACTGGTTGTGGTGCATAAACGATGAATTTCGGAACACTGAAAAGAAATTTAAAAAACAAATAAATAAATAAAAGAAGGACATGATTTTTCCCATTTGCTATATATGCTGTTTTCAGTGTGCAATGGAAACAAATAAGAAAGAAATGTCATTTTAGGTCCTTTTGGATAACCATCAGGGACAGAGAACAGAAGTGAATTAAAAATCCTAATCCTGAAAAAAATAAAATTTTGGTTAAAATAAAATCACGGTAATATCACACTCAATCTTTCAATACCTGTATTTGTACATGATATAATCATTTTATAAAGTACATGTTAGAGCCACATATTAGTTTTAGTCATATTTGGGGAGGTGTCGCATTTAATTGTCCATTTTATCAAAGACAACATTTCCTATGGCTGTCTTTCCTTTCCTTTGGGTTTGAACTTCAAAACTTTACACTGCTGAAATTATAAGTCATCTTTTAAATCTTTTAATTAGACAACTGCCTTTGTTCTCTCTTGGTGCATATGTGTTTCACCAGCTAATTTTTAAATGATTTTTCATATGATTTGGGAGGATCTACTAATCCTTGGATGCAACTACTAATTTGTTTTCTGTACTATAGGTTGGTTTGCTTTCTCTGGACTTAATGAAAATAAAATTTTATAGTTTATACTCTTTAACATATGGTTTGTTCTACTCAGGATAATCATTTTGAATTTCATTTATGTTGATGCATGTACCACTAGTTCATTCTTTTGGATTGCTCAGTAGTGTTGTATGCAGCAGGTTCCCTATACACTTGCCTGTTTATGGACATTGGTAACTTTATAATTTGGGAGTATTACAAAGGAAGGTATTATGTAGAACACTCCTGCATAAGTCTTTCCATGGGTCTTGAGTAAATACCTAGGAATATAATGGCTAAAGCATTAAAAAAAAACCCTGCCATTTTCAGTGTTCTCTATTCCTTTTGTTGATCTATATTTCCTTCTGTCTAACAAGTTATTCTTAACATTATTTTTTGTGGTGAGGCCATCCTTTTGATTAATTAAGTTTGTATGGATCTCAAAATGTCTGCATTTCATTTTAATTTTTGGAAGATATTGCAAATTTTAGATTATCATTTTTTTCTTTCAATACTTTTAAAATGTATTGTTTTTTAAAAGATTTTATTTATTTATTTGACAAATAGAGAGTGCACAAGCAAGAGGAGGAGTAGAGGCAGGGAGAAGCAGGATCCCTACAGAGCAGGGGGAGTCTGATGTGGGACTCAATCCCAGGACTCTGGGTTCATGACCTGAGCTGAAGGCAGTTGCTTAACCAACTGAGTCACCCAGGTGCCCCCTTTTTATTTCCCCCCAATACTTTAAACATATTGCTGTACTGTTTTCTCTTTTCCATTGTTCATGGGAAAAATCTGCTTGTCATCTTTGTCTTTTTCCTATAAATATGTCTTTCTTGTTCTGACTGGTTTTATGATTTTCCTTTTATAGCTGTTTTAAGAAATTTTAATTTGATGTGCCTTGGTGTGGTTTTGTGTGTTTTGGGCTTGAGAAGCATTGAGCAGGGCTTTGTTTCAATGCATGGAAACTTCTGCCCCCTCTACTTCACTAAAATTCTTCTTGTCAAGACCATCATCGTCTTTCTATTCCTATGTCCACTACATAGTTTATAACTTTTCATATATCTTTTCCTCTAAGCAGTGTTGGAAAATGTAGTATTTTTTCCTTTGTGATATTCCAATCTCCTGTTTTGTTTTGTTTTTTTTTTTCTCTATTTCTCTGGCTAACCCTTCTCAAAATCCTTTATGGATGGTTTTTCTCCCCTTTTCTCCCTTTACATATTAGTACTTTTTTTACTTAGCTACTCTTCCCTTTTCACTGTGATTATTCTTTCTGATCTTGATTGTCTCTTCTTGCTTCAATTGCCATTTAGATACTGATGGCCATTTCAAACATCTTTACTAAACTCCAGATACACATATCTAGTTGTCTATTCTCCTTTTCCTCTTGGATGTTTTGCTACATCCTCTTCAATCTCTGCCAGTGTCACATTGAGCATACTATCATCTCACTAATTTTGCTACTTCAATGTTTTCTGTTTCTGAGTGCTGAGTAAATGTGCATAATTACCATCTGCCCTTAATTATCCTCTCTGGACTTGCTGTTGAAATACTTTATTTGAATGTACCTATAAAGCTCTTTTATATATGGCCTAATTCCCAGCTCTAGTTTTTGTTGGCCAGTACTGTATGTGGTCAACCATAGTTAATAAGTGACCATTAATAAGTTTCTGTGTTGCTCTGTAAATCTATTATTAATATTGCAAAAGATAAGAAACAATTTAATAGGGGCGCCTGGGTGGCTTAAAGCCTCTGCCTCTGGCTTAGGTCATGATTTCAGGGTCCTGGGATCAAGCCCTGGAACCAGCTCTCTGCTCAGTGGAGAGCCTGGATTCCCCTCTCTCTCTGCCTCCTTGTGATCTCTGTCTGTCAAATAAATAAATAAAATCTTAAAAAAAAAGAAACAATTTAATATACTTTTTTCAAATTTATCATGCTTATCTGAGTAAAGGTTTTATAAAATTATAATCTCAGGGGCGCCTGGGTGGCTCAGTGGGTTAAGCCTCTGCTTTCGGCTCAGGTCATGATCCCAGGGTCCTAGGATCAAGCCCCACATCGGGCTCTCTGCTCCACAGGGAGCCTGCTTCCTCCTCTCTCTCTGCCTGCCTCTCTGCCTAGTTGTGATTTCTCTCTGTCAAATAAATAAAATATAAAAAAAAATTATAATCTCAGACTTGGAAGGCATGTTAAGAATTCAATAATTATTTCTAATGATATAATTTACAGACACACACACAGAGTTACACATGGCTTAAAGTTTTCAGGTTATGTGCATTTCAACAAACTCACAAAATGTTGTGCTGTTCTTTTTCAAAATTCCAGCTTTCATATCATCCAGCATTTATTTGCCTTTTAGCTGGGCTTCACTGTTTTATTTTTAAGTAAAAGGTTATTTTCCACTTAATGTCATTGACACCACATTAACATAAGTGACATTGATTGCCTTTCAAATTTGATTAATCGTGTTCAAAAGAACATTTTATGACATTTGAAGAATATTGAAGTTGTGTGCAAATTCTCTCTGAACAATTGTATTTATATTGCAACAAATAGACTTGAATTAATCATTATTTCAAATTGAGTACTAATGAATTTCAACACTTTCGTATTGCTATATAAGAATTCATGTTAAATCTTTGATGGTTCACAAAAATCTGTTTTTTTATAATCAAACAATTGTCAAGAATAAATTAATGCTTTCTTTGATTATTATTTTTAATTTACTTTTTATAAGCAAATTAAATTCTCATATAATAGGAGAGTGTAATGACAAAAAATAACAAATTTCTCTATTATATTTCTACCACTAAAATACTCGATGAGCTTCAAATAAATGAAATAAGAAATATTTTAACATAGTGTTAATAGACTATGTCAAGCAATGGAAACATACTTTAATACCACTTTTCCACAGGAAGCTCATTAGGAACATTAAGGGCTTGTTTATTCTACAATGATTTGGCCAGTGTATGTAAGGTTTTGAAGATTCTTTATTGCAATAAAAGATTAAAATAAAAATCATATAAATACCTTGCTTTCAAATAACTTATCATCTAGAAGTCAGGTTGCATGAGAGAAGAAACATTGATATCTACAATACATGATACATTATGGTTAACTTGGACTCCTAAAATTGGTATAACATAAGGAAATTAAAATTAAATAATATAAATTAAAAAGAAGACTTTAATGGACAATTAATATATGTAGCATAAACAACAAGTCTGAAGTCTATGATGAGAGCTAATGAACAGTTGAAAGTGACCGAGGAAAACCCAGAAGACTTTAATGGACCATTAATATACTCTAGCATAAACAACAAGTCTTAAGTCTGTGATGAGGGCTATATGAACAGTTAATGATGACAGAGAAAAACCCAGAATGGATCACCTCAATTTAGAGTCACCACAAAAGAAACCTTATAGAATAACAGTTCAGATAAATCTTCATTAAGATTTTGTTGTAGGGGCACCTGGGTGGCTTAGTTGTTAGGCGTCTGCCTTCAGCTCAGGTCATGGTCCCAGGGTCCTGGGATTGAGCCCTGCATTGAACTCTCTGCTCAGTGGGGAGTCTGCTTCTCCCTCTCTCTCTGCCTGCCTCTCTGCTTACTTGTGATCTCTGTCTGTCAAGTGAATAAATAAAATATTAAAAAAAATTAAATTTAAAAAATTTAAAAAATAGAAAAAGATTTTGTTGTATAAAGGTTTGGAAGTAGAGGCAAAATATATTTATATAAATAAAGATGTGAACACAGCATATATATGTATATATATACATATATACTCAAAATCCATATATGTGTGTGTGTGTGTGTGTGTGTGTGTGTATATATATATAGAGAGAGAGACTTTGAATTGTTGAATAAATGGAAATTAAGCAAGAAGAGCAGAGAATCCACCACTTAGTGTTTCCGAATATGGAGTAAATACAGTCCAAGTGGTACTTTTGGAATTTAACACGATAACATTGTGCTAAATTCACCAAAGCATGTGAGAATGGAAAATAATGAGAATCTGAATGAGAATATCAGAATAGTTTACACATCAACTACAGACATGGTCTTCAGGAAGAATACCCACCAACAAACTGTGTGTGTGTGAGAGTCCCATTAAATCAAAATCCTATAGCATTGAATGAATTTCCTTCCTTCTAGGTATCACCTGTTATCTGAGCTAACCCAAAATGTTCCTCTTTATATCTATATCTATTCATTTCATGATGCTCTAAATATTATTTATCCTTTCAATAATAGAAAATTAGAAAATACATATCTGTATATATCTATCTATCTATCTATCTATCTATATATATATATATATAAAATACATGTCTTCATTCTTGAGGAGGCTGAGCTTGTCTTTGTCAACTTATAAAAGCACCAAAAGCTTCCCAGTGAATTCTTCAAGTTTCAGACATATTCTTTCCTGTCCATACTATGTGGCAACAGCTCTATCTCCTCATAATCATGATTATCCAATACTTTCCACTTTTCACCAGGATAAAACTCCTTTCTTGCCTCATTAATCCAAAGAGTTATTCAAAAATTTAAAGCCTCAGGTTCAGATTTGTGTTCTGTGATGGCAATGTTGCTCTGTTGGGAACAAGAACCCCTTACCAGCAGAGCTCAGTTTGCAGAGAAGCAGAATATAATTTCTATGAGTGAGTTACTAAAAGTGAGAGTTAAAGAAGCTATTTTTTTTATTTGTTTATTTACAGCATAACAGTGTTCATTGTTTTGACATCACACCCAGTGCTCCATGCAGTACGTGCCCTCCCTATTACCCACCACCTATTTTAATTTAATCTTTTGGTTTCCAGGTCATGCCTTCTCTACAGAGAGAACATAGTATTATACACTGAATATTGCCTCAATGAATACATCCATGTATCAGTTCCCAACTTGATGCCTTATTTGAATGCCAGCCCCATCCTTATATTTGCTGGTATTTTGTTATGTGATAGAAGGAGTGAATTATTTAGACCTGTGTCCATTCTTGCACACACTGGCCTATAAAATGGCTCCTTTGGTTTGTATCTGAATTATGTGAGATTCCTTCTAAGTTTTTAATCAGTCATTTTTTAAGTCCTTGAATAATAGTGACTGCAGAAACACTTGGAATAGGAAAGGGAATTTATTTTTGGAGTGAGGCATAGGTTGCCTGGCATGTGCCCTACCCAGATGCCCAATAAGGAAAATTGCTGCCCATGCCCGACTGGAAGGGATCTAATATAACCAACTTGCTCCCAGAAGGCTAGTTCTTCTCCTTCAGAGCTCACTACTGATGGAACACTCAATACACCAGTAGTTAGGTCAGCATTGTGAGAGAAAGCACATGCTGTTGGCTGCATGTATAGTCTTCATCTCTACAAATATGGACACTTCATTCATGAGTCTTATTTCACAAGTGATATAGCTGGGCATAGAGGCTGGTTAGCATTCACTGGGTACATTATCTATCTGCCATATTTTTGAGTTCCCTTCTCCATTGGATCCTCTTTACTAGGTCCATCTACATGCTTCTTCACCAGAATATCTTTCCTACGATCTTTTACTTTTGTTTCTCTAGATCCTGGCAAACTAGGCATGTGTCCTACCCAGACACCCATGTATATATTTGATTAGGCCACATCTCCTTACTGTATATCAGATATGAGTTTATCCCCATGGGGAAGTAGGTTTATGTTATGGAAGAGAGATCACTGCAATGCATGTAATAAATCTCTGAACCAATTGTTCATGTAATTTTCTGGGCCCTCTGTAAGTGCTGGGTTAAAATCTGATAGCACAATTTTCATCATACAATGGATTGTTGATGTTTCTTCCCCAAATGATTCCTTGGTGGATTGCATGATACCCATTTCATGATGGGTAGCTGAGGTCAGTTGGCTGCTTGATCTCAGTCTCAATTACTGTTCAGTAGCATGCCAGGAAGTGGTTTTCAAATAGTGAGCTGTTTCATCTTGAAGATATCTTGGCCCTTTTCTAGAACCTAGAAGTTCTGTGTTATGATTCTCTAATTGGGTTTTGCCAGAGGTTACACAAAAAGTCCTTCTTAAACATGGATATTAATTGTAACATTGAGTGTCATCTTGCACCACAGGTTAGACCTAAATGGATAAGCTTCCAGACTTTATTGGAGTCTCACTCAAAACTGTCAAGTTTCCAATGCATATGACAAATTAATGGAAAGAATATTCCCATATGCAGTATATGCTTTTCAAAACCCATAGAGGCCCACATACTGCTATGAATTTTAATGGTCAATAGTGCAAGGTGCAATAATTTAACCTTAACTTTATTTGGGATATTTTTGCAAGAACTCCCTGTACATTTCAAATAAGAGTCCCTACTGTAGGAAGGATCAAGTGGAAGTCTCCAAAACTGCCCTTTGCAGCCAAGATATTAAATTAGATCCTTCCTTAAAATTACAAAAATATTTTCTGGAGAGCTATAATAGTGACACATTTTAAGGACTCATGTCGGAAATACTAGCATTAGGTCTAAGTTCCTTGCTAGGACATTACATTCTTAAATCCTAACTAAAAATTTTTTTTAAAAGATCATTTATTTATTTGACAGAAAGAGAGATCACAAGTAGGCAGAGAGGAAGGCAGAGAGAGAGGGAGAAGCAGGCTCCCCGCTGAGCAGAGAACCTAATGCGGGGATTGATCCCAGGACCCCAGGATCATGACCTGAGCTGAAGGCAGAGGCATAACCCACTGAGCCACTCAGGCACCCCATGACTAAAGAATTTTATCAATGTTGGGTGCCTGGGTGGCTCAGTGGATTAAGCCGCTGCCTTAGGCTCAGGTCATGATCTCAGGGTCCTGGGATCGAGCCCCGCATCGGGCTCTCTGCTCCGCAGGGAGCCTGCTTCCTCCTCTCTCTCTGCCTGCCTCTCTGCCTACTTGTGATCTCTCTCACTGTCAAATAAATAAATAAAATCCTTAAAAAAATTAAAAAAAAAGAATTTTATCAATGTTGAATATTAATAATTCCACTTCTAGTATTATATCAGAAAATATACAAAATAACAAGCAAAAAAATTGACAAAAACAAATATGTATGCTATGTGTTGATGAACTCATCTTAATATTCTTATGGAATATAAAAAAATATCCAGGGGCACCTGGGTTGTCATGATCCCAGCGTCCTGTGATCCATCATTATCCATGGGTGTGATTATGTCACAATATAGTGATGACTATAATGTGCTCATCATAACCGTACTCTTATCTCATCATAAGTGTACTCACCTATTTCACCCATCCCCTCCAGCCACCTTCCCTCTGGTAACTATCAGTTTGTTCTCCATACTTGAGAGTCTGTTTTTTAGGTTGACCTATGTTGTTGTAAGTGTCAAGATCTCATTATCTTTTATGGCCGAGTGATATTTCATTATATATGTATCACCTGTTCTTTATCCATTCGTCTATCAATGGACACTTGGGCTGTTTATAATATCTTAGATATTATAAATAATGCTGCAATAAACATAGGGGATGTATATTCCTCTTCAAATTAGTGTTTTCATATTCTTTGGGTAAATACCCAGTAGTAGAATTAAGAGATCATATGGTAATTTTATTTTTAATTTTTTGAGTAGCTTCTATACTGTTTTCCACAGTGGTTCAAACTCTCACACAAATGTAATACATTATGTTTTAAAGAGTCAACACTAAAATATTTTTGTTAATATGTTATGTGCAAAAAAATTGTCCAAAGTGTTTTTTAAACCATTTTGTGTTTAATAGGATGTATTAGTACACAACTGAAGAGAACAGATCTAAAAATATTTGAAAAATACTTCCAAAATTTCTTTCCTTTCTCTGATTAAAAAAAAAAAAAGAAAAAAGATTCAAAGTCTGGCTTTAATACAACTTAATTTATATCCAGTTACCATCCATTAACTTTCTTCATGTTTACTAACCTTAAAATAATATTTTTATACTTGCTGATAGAAAATTATAGCTATTCTTAAATAAATTCAGGTAGATTGCCTGAAGAAATAGAATTTGATTGGAAAAAGTATAGTGTGGTAATATCCCTTAAAAAACAAAATTAAAAAAAACCCTCACTTAAATAAAAATTCAATAGAGCATCAAGTTTATCAGTGATTAAATTAAATGCTAAGAATTTCAAGATAATGTACTCATTATCTTTAAAAGTTCAATATAAGATATCATTAGATTACCCAAGCTGTAAAGACAACCAAACTCCCAGCATTCTCAGAGTAATGTAGAGAAGCAATTATTCCCGAGTGCTAATGAGGGTTAGACTTTACTGCTTTCAATATGCTTATAGAAGAAGTTTACTCTCTTGACTATCCCCTCAGTTATATTAGGCATGTGACAGTAATTTGAAAAGACAAAGTGAATATCTTATAAAATTTAACATAGTGGTTTAACTGTTGAATTGACTTCATAAAGTGGCCAAATGACAGGATTTTCTTAAAGTGATAGGTAAGTAACTTAAATAGTTATAAAAATGAATAGAAGCAAAGTCATGTGTGATACTAGGAGTCAGATTGGTTATGAAGATTCAAGGTCATGCATGTTATAGCCAAAGATATGACCACATTCAATGAAGGCCATAGTAAGATGAGTAAAAGTTTAGGTAAAATGATATAAAGGAGGCTACAGTCAATATAATTCAATAGGCTCATATCAAGATATAGCAATGGTCTGTAGTAAGGTTGCTAGATGATTGAAGAAAATTTTCTCAGGTCACACTGAATAATAAAAGGACTATAAAAACAGTAAAGCAGACATAGGATTTCTAGAATAAGGGAAATTATCACCATTTACCTGGAAAATTTTCCCTGCATGTTCAGATTTGTCAAAAGTTGTTCACACCTGGAAAATGCCAGTTCTCTTTATTTGTGGCATGGAATTCTGAGATGATTTTCTCTCCTGAGGTAGTGGAGAAGGTCATGGCCTATAGGCAAAACATAGGACCTTGGCAGTATAAAGAAGCAGAGAGAAGATATTAAAAATGTTAGTTAAACTAATCAAACTCATTATTTTACTCCAATAAGAGTACAGAAACTTTCCTTTGTCTCACTCTCTCTCTTGCTCTTACTCTGTTTTCTTTCTTGTCCACCAGAAAACCTTTGAAAAGGAGACAGATTTTCATGACTCAGGTAAATAGATACTGCAGTATTCTTTTTTTATTTTTAATTATTTTTATTAATGTATAATGAATTATTTGCCCCAGGGGTAAAGGTCTGTGAATCGTCAGGCTTAAACACTTCACAGCACTCACCCCAGTACATACCCTCTGCAATGTCCATAATCCAACCACCCTCTCCACACCCCCCATCCCCCCAATAATCCTCAATTTGCTTTAGTGAGATTAAGGGTCTCTTATGTTTGTCTCCCTCCCAACCCATCTTGTTTCATTTTTTCCTTCCCTACATCCCAAAGCCCCACTTTCCTCTCAAATTCCCCATATCAGGGAGATCATATGATAATTGCCTTTCTCTGATTGACTTATTTCACTCAGCTTAATAGCCTCTGGTTCCATCCACTTCATTGCAAATGGCAAGATTTGGGAGTTTTTTGATGGCTGCATATTATTCCATTGTATATATGTATACCACATCTTATGTATCCATTCATCTGTTGATGAACATCTAGCTTCTTTCCATAGTTTGGCTTTTGTGGACATTGCTGCTATAAACATTCAGGTACACATGCCCCTTTGGATCACTACGTTTGTAACTTTAGGGTAAATACCCAATAGTGTGATTGCTGGGTCATAGGGCAGCTCTATTTTCAACTTTCTGAGGAACCTCCATGCTGTTTTCCAGAATGGCTACACTAGCTTGCATTCTCACCAACAGTGTAGGAGGGTTCCCCTTTCTCTGTATCCTCTCGAACATCTGTCACTTCCTGACTTGTTAATTTTAGCCATTCTGACTGGTGTGAGGTGGTATCTCATTGTGGTTTTGATTTGTATTTCCCTGGTGCCAAGTGATGTGGAGCACTTTTTCATGTGTCTGTTGGCCATCTGGATGTCTGCCTTGCAAAAATGTCTGTTTATGTCCTCTGCCTCTTTTTTTTTTAATATTTTATTTATTTATTTGACAGAGAGAGAGGTCACAAGTAGGCAGAAAGGCAGGCAGAGAGAGAGGGAGAAACAGGCTCCCCACTGAGCAGAGAGCCCAATGCGGGGCTCGATCCCAGGACCCTGAGATCATGACCTGAGCCAAAGGCAGAGGCTTAAACCACTGAGCCACCCAGGCACCCCCGCCTCTTTCTTGATTGGATTATTTGTTCTTTGGATGCTGAGTTTGATAACCTCTTTATAGATTTTGGATATTAGCCCTTCATCTGATATGTCATTTTCAAATATCTTGTCTCATTCTATCAGTTGTCATTAGGTTTTGTTGACTATTTCCTTTGCTATGTAAAAACTTTTGATCTTGATGAAGTCCCAATAGTTCATTTTTGCCCTTGCCTCCCTTGCCTTTGGAGATGTTTCTAGGAAGAAGTTGCTGCTGCTGAGGTAGAAGAGGTTGCTGCTTGTGTTCTCAAGGATTTTGATGGATTCCTGTCTCACATTGAGGTCTTTCATCAATTTTGAGTTTATTTTTGTGTGTGGTGTAAGGAATTGGTCCAGTTTCATTCTTCTCTATGTGCCTGTCCAATTTTCCCAACACCATTTATTGAAGAGGCTGTCTTTTTTCCATTGGACATTCTTTCCTGCTTTATTGAAGATTAGTTGATCATGGAGTTGAGGGTCTCTATACTGTTCTATACTGTTCCACTGATCTATATGTCTGTTTTTGTGCCAGTACTACTGTCTTGATGATTACAGCTTTGGCATAGAGCTTGAAGTCAGGAATTGTGATGCCACCAACTTTGGCTTTCTTCTTCAACATTGCTCTGGCCATTTGGGGTCTTTTCTGGTTCCATATAAATTTTAGGATTATTTGTTCCATTTCCTTAAAAAATGGATGATATTTTTTAAATTTTTTTATATTCAGTGTAACAGTATTCATTGTTTTTGCACCACACCCAGTGCTCCATGTAATACGTGCTCTCTCTATTACCCACCACCTGCTTCCCCAACCTCCCACCCCCTGCCCCTTCAAAATCCTCAGGTTGTTTTTGAGAGTCCATAGTCTCTCATGGTTCATCTCCCATTCCAATTTCTCTCAATTACCTACTCCTCTCCATCTCCCCATGTCCTCCATGTTTTTTCTTATGCTCCACAAATAAGTGAAACCATATGGTACTTGACTTCTCTGCTTGACTTATTTCACTCAGCATAATCTCTTCCAGTCCCATCCACGTTGCTACAAAAGTTGGGTATTCATCCTTTCTGATGGAGGCATAATAATCCATTGTGTATATGTACCACATCTTCCTTATCCATTCATCCATTGAAGGGCATCTTGGTTCTTTCCACAGTTTGGTGACCATGGACATTGCTGCTATAAACATTGGGGTACAGATGGCTCTTCTTTTCACTATATCTGTATCTTTGGGGTAAATACCCAGCAGTGCAATTGCAGGGTCATAGGAAAGCTCTATTCTTAATTTCTTGAGGAATCTCCACACTGTTCTCCAAAGTCGCTGCACCAACTTGCATTCCCACCAACAGTGTAAGAGGGTTCCCCTT
This sequence comes from Meles meles, assembly GCF_922984935.1. Classification (NCBI taxonomy): domain Eukaryota; kingdom Metazoa; phylum Chordata; class Mammalia; order Carnivora; family Mustelidae; genus Meles; species Meles meles. The sequence continues at coordinate 100,967,334 of NC_060071.1, forward strand.
CCTCCACATGCTCTCCAACACACGTTGTTTCCTGTCTTGCTAATTTTGGCCATTCTAACTGGTATTAGGTGGTATCTCAATGTGGTTTTAATTTGAATCTCCCTGATGGCTAGTGATGATGAGCATTTTTTCATGTGTCTGATAGCCATTTGTATGTCTTCATTGGAGAAGTGTCTGTTCATATCTTCTGCCCATTTTTTGGATATGATTATCTGTTTTGTGTGTGTTGAGTTTGAGGAGTTCTTTATAGATCCTGGATATCAATCTTTTGTCTGTACTGTCATTTGCAAATATCTTTTCCCATTCTGTGGGTTGTCTCTTTGTTTTGTTGACTCTTTCCTTTGCTGTGCAGAAGATTTTGATCTTGATGAAGTCCCAAAAGTTCATTTTGGCTTTTGTTTCCTTGGCCTTTGGAGACATATCTTGAAAGAAGTTGCTGTGACTTATATCGAAGAGGTTACTGCCTATGTTCTCCCCTAGGAGTCTGATAGATTCCTGTCTCACATTGAGGTCTTTTATCCATTTCGAGTTTATCTTTGTGTACAGTGTAAGAGAATGGTCGAGTTTCATCCTTCTACATATTGCTGTCCAGTTTTCCCAGCACCATTTATTGAAGAGACTGTCTCTTTTCCATTGTATATATTTTCCTGTTTTGTTAACGATTATTCAACCATAGAGTTGAGGTCCATATCTGGGCTCTCCACTCTGTTCCACTGGTCTATGTGTCTGTTTTTATGCCAGTACCATGCTGTCTTGGTGATCACAGCTTTGTAGTAAAGCTTGAAATCAGGTACGTGATGCCGCCAGTTTTGTTTTTGTTTTTCAACATTTCCTTAGCAATTTGGGGTCTCTTCTGATTCCATACAAATTTTAGGATTATTTGCTCCAGCTCTTCGAAAAATACCAGTGGAATTTTGATCGGAATGGCATTAAAAGTATAGATTGCTCTAGGCAGTATAGACATTTGAACAATGTTTATTCTTCTGATGCAAGAGCATGGAACGGTCTTCCATCTTTTTGTGTCTTCTTCAATTTCTTTCTGAAATTGAAGTGTTCTGAAGTGTTCTGTAGTTCCTCGAGTACAGATCCTTTACCTCTTTGGTTAGGTTTATTTCCAGGTATCTTATGATTCTTGGTGCTATGTAAATGGAATTGATTCTCTAATTTCCATTTCTGTATTTTCATTGTTAGTGTTAGAAAGCCGCTGATTTCTGTACATTGACCTTGTATCCTGCCACGTTTCTGAATTGCTGAATGAGTTCTAGACGTTTGGGGGTGGAGTCTTTGGGGTTTTTCATATAAAGAATCATGTCATCTGCAAAGAGAGAGAGTTTGACTTCTTCATTGCCAATTTGGATACCTTTTATTTCTTTATTGTCTGACTGCCATTGCTAAGACTGTTTTTTGAAAGAATCAATAAGATTGATAAACCATTGGCCACACTAATCCAAAAGAAAAGAGAGAAAGCCCAAATTAATAAAATTATGAATGAAAAGGGAGAGATCACAACTAACACCAACAAAAGAGAAACAATCATCAGAAATTATTACCAACAGTTATATGCCAATAAGCTAAGCAACCTAGATGAAATGGATGCATTCCTGGAAAACTATAAACTCCCAAAATTGAACCAGGAAGAAATTGACAACCTGAATAGACCAATATCTAGTAATGAGATTGAAGCAGTGATCAAAAACCTCCCAAAAAACAAGAGCCCAGGACCTGACGGATTCCCTGAGGAATTCTACGAAACTTTCAAAGAAGAAATAACACCAATTCTCCTGAAGTTGTTTCAAAAAATTAAAGCAGAAGGAAAACTTCCAGACTCTTTTTATGAAGCCAACCTTACCCTGATCCCCAAACCAGGCAAAGACCCTACCAAAAAGGAGAATTTCAGACCAATATCACTGATGAATGTAGATGCTAAGATTCTCAACAAGATCCTAGCAAACAGGATTCAGCAGCCCAAAAAAGATTATCCACCATGACCAGGTGGGATTCATCGCTGGATTACAAGGATGGTTCAACATTTGAAAATCAATCAATGTGATAGAACAAATCAATAAGAGAAGAGAGAAGAACCACATGGTCCTCTCAATTGATTCAGAAAAAGCATTTGACAAAATCCAGCATCCATTCCTGATTTAGACGCTTCAAAGTATAGGGATAGAGGGAACATTCCTGAACTTCATGAAATCTATCTATGAAAGACCCACAGCAAATATCCTCCTCAATGTGAAAAAGCTTGCAGCCTTCCCTTTGAGATCGGGAACATGACAAAAATGGATGGTATTTTGATAGAGATTGTATTAAATATGTAGATTGCTTTAGATATCATAGTATTTTCACAATATTTGTTCTTCCAGTACATGAGCATGGAATGTTTTTCCATTTCTTTGTGTCTTCCTGCCTTTCTTTCATGAGTAATTTGTAGTTTTCTGAGTACAGGTTCTTTGCCTCTTTGGTTAGGTTTATTCTTAGGTATCATATGGTTTTGGGTGCAATTGTAAATGGGATCTACTCCTTAATTTCTCTTTCTTCTGTCTTGCTGTTGGTGTATAGATATTCAATTGATTCCTGTGCATTGATTTTATATCCTGACACTTTACTGAATTCCTATATGAGTTCTAGCAGTTTCAGAGTGGAGTCTTTTGGGTTTTCCACATAAAGTATCATATCATCTTCAAAGTGTGAGAGTTTGACTTCTTTGTTGCAATTTTGGATGACTTTTATTTCTTTTTGTTGTCTGATTGCCAAGGCTAGGACTTCAAGTACTATGTTGAATACCAGTGGTGATAGTGGACATCCCTGCCATGTTCCTGACCTTAGAGGAAAAGCTCTCAGTTTTTCTCCATTGAGAATGAAATTCGTGGTGGGTTTTTCATAGATGGCTTTGATAATATTGAGGTATGTGCCCTCTATCCCTACACTTTGAAGAGTTTTGATCAGGAAGGGATGCTGTACTTTGTCAAATGCTTTTTCAGCATCTATTGAGAGTATCATCTGGTTTTTTTTTTCTTTTATTAATGTATTGTATAACATTGATTGATTTGTGGATGTCGAACCAACCTTGCAGCCCAGGAATAAATCCCACTTTGTCATGGTGAATAATCCTTTGAATGTACTGTTGGATCCTATTGGCTAGTATTTTGGTGAGAATTTTCACATCTGTGTTCATCAAGGATATTGGTCTGTCACTCTCCTTTTGGTGGGGTCTTTGTCTCGTTTTGCAATCAAAGTAATGCTGGCCTCATAACATGAGTTTGGAAGTTTTTCTTCCATTTCTATTTTTTGAAACCGTTTCAGGAAAATAGGAATTAATTCTTCTTTAAAGGTTTGGTAGAATTCCCCTGGGAAGCCATCTGGCCCTGTGCTCTTGTTTGTTGGGAGATTTTTTGATGACTACTTCAATCTCCTTACTGATTCTGGCTCTGTTCAGGTTTTCTATTTCTTCCTGGTTCAGTTTTGGTAGTTTATACCTCTCTAGGAATGCAACCATTTCTTCAGATTGTCAAATTTGCTGGCATATAGTTGCTTATAATATGTTGCTTTATTGTTTGTATTTCTTTGGTATTTGTTGTGATCTCTCCTCTTTCATTCATGATTTTTTTTGTTTGGGTCCTTTCTCTTTTCTTTTTGATAAGTCTGGCCAAGGATTTATCAATATTATTCATTCCTTCAAAGAACCAGCTCCTAGTTTCGTTGATTTGTTCTACTGTTCTTTTGGGTTCTATTTCATTGATTTCTGCTCTGATATTTATGATTTCTCTTCTTCTGCTGGGTTTAAGCTATCTTTGCTTCTTTCTCCAGCTCCTTTAGGTGTTGGGTTTAGGTTGGGTACTTGAGACCTTTCTTGTATCTTGACAAAGGCTTCTATGGCTATATACTTTTCTCTCAGGACCGCCTTTGCTGTTTTCCAAAGCTTTTGAACAATTGGCTTTCCTTTTCATTTGTTTCCATGTATTTTTTCAATTCTTCTTTAATTTCCTGGATGACCCATTCATTCATCAGTAAGATGCTCTTTAGCCTCCATGTATTTCGGTTCTTTCCAAAATTCTGCATGTGATTGAGTTCTAGCTTCAGAACATTTTGGTCTAAAAACAGGCAGGGAATGATCCCAAACTTTTGGTACCAGTTGAGACCTCATTTGTGACCCAGGATGTGATCTATTCTGGAGAATGTTCCATGTGAACTAGGGAAGAATGTATATTCTGTTGCTCTGGGATGAAATGTTCTGAATATATCTGTGATGTCCATCTGGTCCAGTGTGTCATATAAGGCCTTTATTTCCTTGTTGATCGTTTGCTTGGATGATCTGTCCATTTCAGTGAAGGGAGTGTTGAAGTCTCCTACTATTATTGTATTATTGTCAATGTGTTTCTTTGATTTTGTTATTAATTGGTTTATATAGTTGGCTGCTCTCATGTTAGAGGCAGAGATATTTAAAATTGTTAGACCTTTTGGTTGGACAGACCCTCTAAGTATGATATAGCATCCTTCCCAATCTTTTATTATAGTCTTTGGCTTAATATCTAATTTATCTCATATGAGGATTGTCACCCAAGCTTTCTTTTGATGTCCATTAGCATGGAAAATTGTTTTATACCCCCCTCACTTTAAATCTGGAGGTGTCTTTGGGTCTAAAATGAGTTTCTTATAGACAACATATTGATGGGTTTTGGTTTTTTATCCATTCTGATACCCTATGTCTTTTTTTAAAAAAATAGGTTAAAGATTTATTTTTCTTTATTTGTTTATATTCAGCGTAACAGTGTTCATTGTTTTTGCACCACACCCAGTGCTCCATGCAGTATGTGCCCTCCCTATTACCAACCACGTGGTTCCTCAACCTCCCACCCCCTCCCCCCGCCCTTCAAAACCCTCTGGTTGTTTTTGAGAGTCCATAGTCTATCATGGTTCATCTCCCATTCCAGTTTCCCTCAACTCCCTCTCCTCTCCATCTCCCCATGTCCTCCGTGTTCTTTCTTATGCTCCACAAATAAGTGAAACCATATGATACTTGACTCTCTCTGCTTGACTTATTTCGCTCAGCATAATCTCTGCCAGTCCCGTCCATGTTGCTACAAAAGTTGGGTATTCATCCTTTCTGATGGAGGCATAATACTCCATTGTGTATATGTACCACATCTTCCTTATCCATTTGTCCGTTGAAGGGCATCTTGGTTCTTTCCACAGTTTGGTGACCATGGACGTTGCTGCTATAAACATTGGGGTACAGATGGCTCTTCTTTTCACTATATCTGTGTCTTTGGGGTAAATACCCAGCAGTGCAATTGCAGGGTCATAGGAAAGCTCTATTCTTAATTTCTTGAGGAATCTCCGCACTGTTCTCCAAAGTCGCTGCACCAACTACATTCCCACCAACAGTGTAAGAGGGTTCCCCTTCCTCCACATGCTCTCCAACACACGTTGTTTCCTGTCTTGCTAATTTTGGCCATTCTAACTGGTATTAGGTGGTATCTCAATGTGGTTTTAATTTGAATCTCACTGATGGCTAGTGATGATGAGCATTTTTTCATGTGTCCGATAGCCATTTGTATGTCTTCATTGGAGAAGTGCCTGTTCATATCTTCTGCCCATTTTTTGATATGATTATCTGTTTTGTGTGTGTTGAGTTTGAGGAGTTCTTTATAGATCCTGGATATCAACCTTGTGTTTGTACTGTCATTTGCAAATATCTTCTCCCATTCTGTGGGTTGCCTCTTTGTTTTGTTGACTCTTTCCTTTGCTGTGCAGAAGATTTTGATCTTGATGAAGTCCCAAAAGTTCATTTTGGCTTTTGTTTCCTTGGGCTTTGGAGACATATCTTGAAAGAAGTTGCTGTGACTTATATCGAAGAGGTTACTGCCTATGTTCTCCTCTAGGATTCTGATGAATTCCTGTCTCATGTTGAGGTCTATTATCCATTTCGAGTTTATCTTTGTGTATGGTATAAGAGAATGGTCGAGTTTCATTCTTCTACATATCGCTGTCCAGTTTTCCCAGCACCATTTATTGAAGAGACTGTCTCTTTTCCATTGTATATATTTTCCTGTTTTGTTAAAGATTATTCAACCATAGAGTTGAGGGTCCATATCTGGCCTCTCCACTCTGTTCCACTGGTCTATGTGTCTGTTTTTATGCCAGTACCATGCTGTCTTGGTGATCACAGCTTTGTAGTAAAGCTTGAAATCAGGTAACATGATGCCGCCAGTTTTGTTTTTGTTTTTCAACATTTCCTTAGCAAATCGGGGTCTCTTCTGATTCCATACAAATTTTAGGATTATTTGCTCCAGCTCTTTGAAAAATACCGGTGGAATTTTGATCGGAATGGCATTAAAAGTATAGATTGCTCTAGGCATTATAGACATTTGAACAATGTTTATTCTTCTGATGCAAGAGCATGGAATGGTCTTCCATCTTTTTGTGTCTTCTTCAATTTCTTTCATGAGTGTTCTGTAGTTCCTTGAGTACAGATCCTTTACCTCTTTGGTTAGGTTTATTCCTAGGTATCTTATGGTTCTTCATGCTATAGTAAATGGAATCAATTCTCTAATTTCCCTTTCTGTATTTTCGTTGTTAGTGTATAAGAAAGCCACTGATTTCTATACATTGACTTTGTATCCTGCCACGTTACTGAATTGCTGTATGAGTTCTAGGAGTTTGGGGGTAGAGTCTTTGGGGTTTTCCATATAAAGAATCATGTCATTTGCGAAGAGAGAGAGTTTGACTTCTTCCTTGATAATTTGGATACCTTTTATTTCTTTGTTGTCCTATTGCCGTTGCTAGGACTTCTAATACTATGTTGAACAAGAGTGGTGAGAGTGGGCATCCTTGTCCTGTTCCTGATCTCAACGGGAAGGCTGCAAGCTTTTTCCCGTTGAGGATGATATTTGCTGTGGGTCTTTCATAGATAGATTTTATGGAGTTCAGGAATGTTCCCTCTATCCCTATACTTTGAAGCGTCTAAATCAGGAATGGATGCTGGATTTTGTCAAATGCTTTTTCTGCATCAATTGAGAGGACCATGTGGTTCTTCTCTCTTCTCTTATTGATTTGTTCCATCACATTGATTGATTTGCGAATGTTGAACCAACCTTGTAACCCAGGGATGAATCCCACCTGGTCATGGTGGATAATCTTTTTAATGTGCTGCTCGATCCTGTTTGCTAGGATCTTGTTGAGAATCTTAGCATCCATATTCATCAGTGATATTGGTCTGAAATTCTCCTTTTTGGTAGGGTCTTTGCCTGGTTTGGGGATCAGGGTGATGCTGGCTTCATAAAAAGAGTCTGGAAGTTTTCCATCTGCTTCAATTTTTTGGAACAGCTTCAGGAGAATTGGCGTTATTTCTTCTTTGAAAGTTTGGTAGAATTCCCCAGGGAATCCGTCAGGTCCTGGGCTCTTGTTTTTTGGGAGGTTTTTGATCACTGCTTCAATCTCATTACTAGATATCGGTCTATTCAGGTTGTCAATTTCTTCCTGGTTCAATTTTGGAAATTTATAGTTTTCCAGGAATGCATCCATTTCATCTAGGTTGCTTAGCTTATTGGCATATAACTGTCAGTAATAATTTCTGATGATTGTTTCTCTTTCGTTGGTGTTCGTTGTGATCTCTCCCTTTTCATTCATAATTTTATTAATTTGGGCTTTCTCTCTTTTCTTTTGGATTAGTGTGGCCAATGGTTTATCGATCTTATTGATTCTTTCAAAAAACCAGCTTCTAGTTTCATTGATACATTCTACTGTATCTCTTGTTTCTACCTCATTGATCTCTGCTCTAATCTTGATTATTTCCCTTCTTGTGTGTGGAGTTGGTTCCATTTGTTGTTGATTCTCCAGTTCTTTAAGGTGTAGAGACAGCTGGTGTATTCTGGATTTTTCAATTTTTTTTGAGGGAGGCTTGGATGGCTATGTATTTCCCCCTTAGAACCGCCTTTGCTGTATCCCATAGGTTTTGGACCGAAGTGTCTTCATTCTCATTGGTTTCCATGAATTGTTTAAGTTCATCTTTGATCTCCTGGTTGATTCAAGCATTCTTAAGCAAGTGGTCTTTAGCTTTTAGGTGTTTGAGTTCCTTCTGAACTTTTCCTTGTGATTGAGCTCCAGTTTCAAAGCATAGTGATCTGAGAATATGCAAGGAATAATATCAGTCTTTTGGTATTGGTTGAGTCCTGATTTGTGTCCCAGTATGTGGTCTATTGTGGAGAAGGTTCCATGAGCACTTGAGAAGAATGTGTATTCTGTTGTTTTAGGGTGGAATGTTCTGTATATGTCTATGAGGACCATCTGGTCCAATGTTTCATTCAATGCTCTTATTTCTTTATTAATTTTCTGCTTTGATCTATTTCTGAGAGAGGCATATTAAGATCTCCTACTATTATTGTATTCATATCAATATGACTCTTTATCTTGATTAATAATTTTGTTATGTAATTGGGTGCTCCCATATTGGGGGCATAGATATTTACAATTGTTAGATCATCTTGGTGGATAGTCCCTTTAAGAATTATGTAGTGTCCAGAAGTGCATGTTTGTTTATGGCTTTTTTGTAAATATAAATGCAGTGATCTTTGGCTTTAAAAACGTTTTTCCTGTGAAAATGTTTGTTCATTAATCCAGCCAATAGAGTTATTTACAGAACAATTGAGCATGTCATAGTTCTTTATGTACAAGAATTGTTTTCCCTCCCCAAAACCTTAGTTACCTGAATTGTCCCAAGATTATTAGTAATAACTGAAATTCAGTGATTAAAGAGAATTATGTAGTGTTCTTCTGTATCTCTGTCTACCGTCTTTAGTTTAAAATCTAATTTATCTGATATGAGAATCGCTACCCCCGGCCTTCTTTTGAGGCCCATTGGCATGAAAGATGCTTCTCCATCCCTTCACTTTTCAGTCTGGGTGTATCCTTAGGTTCAAAATGGGTCTCTTGTAGACAACATATGGATGGGTCCTGTCGTTTTATCCAATCTACAACCCTGTGTCATTTTATGGGTGCATTTAGGCCATTCACATTGAGAGTGATTATTGGGAGATTGGTTTTTATTGACATCGTGTTACCTTTGAAGTCTTTCTGTCTGTAGATTGTTTCTATATTTCTGTTCAATGATATTCTTAGGATTTTTTCTCTTTTATAGGACCCCCCTTAATATTTCCTGCAGTTTCGGTTTGATGGTTGCATAGTCTTTTAAGCCTTGCCAGTCTTGGAAACTCTTTACCTCTCCATCCATTTTAAATGTAAGTCTTGCTGGATAGAGTATTCTTGACTGCATGTTCTTCTCATTTAGTACTCTGAATATATTTTGCCAGCCCTTCCTGCTTTGCCAGGTCTCTGTGGAAAGGTCTGACATTATTCTAATGGGCTTTCCTCTGTATGTAAGGAGCTTCTTTGTCCTAGCTGCTTTTAAGAGGGTCTGTCTTGAAACATAATTTTTCATTCTAACTATAAGGTGTCGTAAGGACTTTCAAGAATCTAAAATCTTGGGAGGAAATCTCTCTGCCTCTAGTACATGAACGTTGTTTCCATTCGTGAGATTGGGAAAATTTTCATAGACAACTTGTTCCACTATATTTTCTAGACTTCTTTCTTTTTCCTCCCCGTCAGGGATTCCAATAATTCTGACGCTGGAATGTTTCATGGCATCATTTATTTTCCTGATTCTGTTTTCATGGCTTCTGAGCTGTTTGTTCCAGGCTTCCTCCTGATCCCTTCTCTCTATCAGTTTGTCCTCCAGATCACTAATTCTATCTTCTGTCTCAGTTACCCTAGCTTTTAGAGAATTTAGTTTAGATTGGAACTCATTGAGAGCATTTTGAACATCATCCCTTGTGGCTTTCAGTTCTGCCCTAATATTGTGAACATCATCCCTGGTGGCTTTCAGTTCTGCCCTAATCAATTCTGTTTGGTCATTCATGTCTTTCTCCAACCTAGCTATTGCCTGGATAATTGTTAGTCTGAATTCCTTTTCCGACATATTGTCATATTGCATTTCAGGATTGCCATCTGGCCAGGCTCCCAGCCCCTCACGGTAGCCGGACCCCACTTGTTCTCGGGTGCGCTGGCGGCTCAGGCGCGCTGGCGGCTCAGGGACGGAGACCTAATTTCTCTGCCACACTCTCTCTGGCTCAGTGCCAGGGGAGGCTGTCCTGGGTCTGGGGACTTAGGTCCCTCTCCCTAACTGCCCTGATTCCCACTATTTCCCCCCGCGATCCTTTGTTCTTTGTTTTTTGAGTGCTTTCAACCAGACTCCAAGTTAATGCTGGTCCCCAGACGCAGCGCACTCTCATATTGGGGTATTACTTTCCAATTGGTCACCTCTGGTGGCTCCCTCCCCCTTTTGTTTATCTTCTGATATCAGTCCGATGTTCCCCCTCTGCTTTACCTGCCACTGGCGTCTTCTGCTCAGTTCGAGTCACTTCTTTGGGTTAAGGCATTGTCTCCAGAAGACCGCTGTTAAATGCATGTTACCGGGACTCGGGGCAGCGGTGACTCTTCGGTCCCTCGACTCACCCTATGTCTTTTGATTGGGGCATTGAGCCCATTTACATTCAGGGTAGCTATTGAGATATATGAATTTAGGGCCATTGTATTGCCTGTAAGGTGACTATTACTATATATTTTCTCTGCTCCTTTCTGGTCTACTACTTTTAGGCTCTCTCTTTCCTTAGAGGAACCCTTTCAATATTTCCTGTAGGGCTGGTTCGGTGTTTGAAAAGTCTTTAAATTTTTATTTGTCCTGGAAGCTTTTTATCTCTCTTTCTATTTTTAATGATAGTCTAGTTTAATATGTTCTTGGCTGCATATTTTTTCTAATTTAGTCCTCTGAATATGTCACGCCAGTGCTTTCTGGACTGCCAGTTCTCTGTGGATAAGTCTGCAGCCACTCTAATATTTTTACCATTGCATGTTACAAAGTTCTTGTCCCAAACTGCTTTCAGGATTTTCTCTCTTCACAATGACTTGTATGTTTTACTATTAGATGATGGGGTATGGACCTATTTTTATTGATTTTGAGGGGAGTTCTCTGTGCCTCATGGATTTTGATGCTTGTTCCCTTTGCCATATTAGGGGAATTCTCTACTATAATTCACTCCAATATATCTTCTGCCCCTCTTTCTTCTTCTTCTGAAATCCCAGTTATTCTAATATTGTTTCATTTATAATATCACTTATCTCTCGAATTCTCCCCTAGCATTCCAATAGTTGTTTGTCTCTATTTTGCTTAGCTTCTTTATTCTCTGTCATTTGGTCTTCTATACCACTAATTCTCTCTTCTGCCTCATTTATCCTAGCAGTAAGAGCCTCCATTTTTTTAAAAAAAGATTTTATTTGTTTATTTGACAGACAGAGATCACAAGTAGGCAGAGAGAGGCAGGCAGAGAGAGAGGGGGAAGCAGGCTCCCCAACGAGCAGAGAGCCTGATGCGGGGCTTGATCCCAGGACCCTGAGATCATGACCTGAGCCAAAGGCAGAGACTTTAACCCAGTGAGCCACCCAGGCATGCCAAGATCCTCCATTTTTTAATGCACCTCATTAATAGCTTTTTTTATTTCAATTTGGTTAGATTTTAGTTCTTTTATTTCTCCAGAAGGGATTGTATTTCTCCAGACAGGGTTCTCTAATATCTTCCATGCTTTTTTGATCCCAGCTAGCACCTTGATAATCGTTGTTCTGACCCTAGCTCTAACATATTACCAATGTCCATATTGATTAGGTCCTTAGCCTTTGGTCCTGCCTCTTGGTATTTGGTTTTATTGTTGTTGTTTTTTTGTTTTGTTTTGTTTTGTTTTTTGTTTTTTTTATCGTGAGTTTTTCTTTCTTGTTATTTTATCCAGATAAAAGTATATGAATAAGAGAATAAAATACTAAAAAGGTAGCAAAGACCCCAGACAAATGTGTGCTAACCAAATGAGAAGAGATATAAAACCAGGAGGAGAAGAATGGGGGGAAGAAGAAATAAAAATAAAGAAAAAGATGGGGCACCTGGGTGGCACAGTGGGTTAAATCCTCTGCTTTCGGCTCAGTCATGATCCCAGGTCCTGGGATCGAGCCCTGCATCTGGCTCTCTGCTCAGTGGAGAGCCTTCTTCCCTTCCTCTCTCTCTGGCTGCCTCTCCGCTTACCTCTGATCTCTGTCTGTCAAATAAATAAATAAAATCTTTTAAAAAAAGAAAAAGAAAAAATTATAAAAATTATTTAAAAATTATAAAAATATAAAAAATTATAAATATTATTTAAAAAATACACACACACACACATGATGACTGGGAATAGGTCAGAGCCACCCACTTGATTTTGGGAATATTTTGGTCTCTTAAAAAAAACTGTCTCCCAAAATTTTAAAGAAAGAAAAATTTATACAAAAATAAGGGTAAGCATGATGAAGAGATGGAATATGACTATAAAGATGAAACTTGAAAAATAATTTTAAGAAAGAAATTGATAATATAATTTAGTTGGAAAAAGAAAAAAAAAGAGTGGAAAAAAAAAAAAGAGGGAATGTGCTCAGGCTTGAGATTAGAACAAAGCCATGTACTAGATTAGGGTGTTATGCCTGAGTTTTCATGTCTGAGAGACCACCAAGGAGCCAAGCACTGATGCAATAACATGAGGGTTTGTTTGAGAAGCTTAAGCTGGGCCCAAGTATACCTGGCATAGTGGAGTAGGGACTTGGACCCCGAGGTGACATGCTTAAGCTTGGGCCCAAGTATACCTGACGCAGCGGAGTAGGGACTTGGACCCTGAGCTTAGTTAAGGCAGGGATATTTATGGGTTCCGGTTACTAAAGCAGGATAGGGCTTCCTGGAACAAAGCAGGGTGGGACTTACTAAAGCAGGGTGGGGTAAAGTTCAGCCCTTGGGCACAGGGGTCTGAGATGGCTGCTGGAGCTAAGATGGCTGTACTCATGTTATGCTAAGGCTAAACCTTAGGTGGGATGTCCTTGATTTTTCTCAGCTTCCACAGGGTATATTATGATCTTTTAGAAGAAATCGTATCCCAAAATTTTTTTTTAATTTATTTATTTGACAGAGATCACAAGTAGGTAGAGAGGCAGGTAGAGAGAGAGGAGGAAGCAGGCTCCCTGCTGAGCAGAGAGCCTGATGTGAGGCTTGATCCCAGGACCTGAGATCATGACCTGAGCCGAAGGCAGAGGCTTTAACCCACTGAGCCACCCAGGTGCCCCCCAAAATTTTTTAGGGAAAAAAAAAACCATATGTATACAAAAAAAAATAAGGTTAAACATAATGAAGTCTTAAAAATGACTATAACAATGAAGATTTAAAAATATTTTTTTAAAGAAAGGTATCATTAAGATAAACTAGTTACCCTCAACTCTATGGTCAAATAATCATCGACAAAACAGGAAAAAATATACAATGGAAAAAAGACAGTCTCTTCAATAAATGGTGCTGGGAAAAACTGGACAGCGATATGTAGAAGAATGAAACTCGACCATTCTCTTACACCATACACAAAAATAAACTCAAAATGGATAAAAGACCTCAATGTGAGACAGGAATCCATCAGAATCCTAGAGGAGAACATAGGCAGTAACCTCTTCAATATCAGTCACAGCAACTTCTTTCAAGATATGTCTCCAAAGCCCAAGGAAACAAAAGCCAAAATGAACTTTTGGGACTTCATCAAGATCAAAATCTTCTGCACAGCAAAGGAAACAGTCAACAAATCAAAGAGGCAACCCATGGAATGGGAGAAGATATTTGCAAATGACAGTACAAACAAAAGGTTGATATCCAGGATCTATAAAGAACTCCTCAAACTCAACACTCACAAAACAGATAATCGTATCCAAAAAATGGGCAGAAGATATGAACAGACACTTCTCCAATGAAGACATACAAATGGCTATCAGACACATGAAAAAATGTTCATCATCACTAGCCATCAGGGAGATTCAAATTAAAACTACATTGAGATACCACCTAACACCAGTTAGAATGGCCAAAATTAGCAAGACAGGAAACAACGTGTGTTGGAGAGGATGTGGAGGAAGGGGAACCCTCTTACACTGTTGGTGGGAATGCAAGTTAGTGCAGCCACTTTGGAGAACAGTGTGGAGATTCCTCAAGAAATTAAGAATAGAGCTTCCCTATGACCCTGCAATTGCACTGCTGGGTATTTACCCCAAAGACACAGATGTAGTGAAAAGAAGAGCCATCTATACCCCAATGTTTATAGCAGCAATGGCCACGGTTGCCAAACTGGAAAGAACCAAGATGCCCTTCAATGGACGAATGGATAAGGAAGATGTGGTCCATATACACGATGGAGTATTATGCCTCCATCAGAAAGGATGACTACCCAACTTTTGTAGCAACATGGACGGGACTGGAAGAAATTATGCTGAGCGAAATAAGTCAAGCAGAGAGAGTCAAGTATTATATGGTTTCACTTATTTGTGGAGCATAAGAAAGAACACGGAGGACATGGGGAGATGGAGAGGAGAGGGAGTTGAGGGAAACTGGAAGGGGAGATGAACCATGAAAGACTATGGACTCTGAAAAACAACCAGAGGGTTTTGAAGGGGCGGGGGTGGGGGTGGGAGGTTGAGGAACCACGTGGTGGGTAATTGGGAGGGCACATATTGCATGGAGCACTGTGTGTGGTGCAAAAACAATGAACAGTGTTACATTGAAAATAAACAAATAAAAAAAAAAGGAAACCAGTCAAAAATGTTAAAAGAGGAAAGAGGAAAAGTTAAAAAAATGGAATAAGAAAAAATAAAATAAATTAACTTTGCAAGACTAAACATCATGGGGAAAAAGCCATGGATTCTATGCATTGCTTTCCCCTAGCTTTGGAGTTCTGCTGTTCTCCTTGATTGGTGAGGTGGTCTTGGATGGATGTTCTTGCTGGTCTTCTGTAAGAGGGGCCTATTGCTGTGGATATCATATGTCTTTGCCTGAGGGAGAATTACACCACCCTTGCCAGGGACCAGGCTAAGTAATCTGCTCAGGTTGACTCTCATAGCTTTTGCTCCCTGAATGCTTTTTGTTCCCTGAAGTCCCTCCAACTTCTTTGGAGGATGGAAATGAAAATGGGGCCTCCCAATCTCCAGCCAAGAGACAAGAGCTTGGGTCCCCACTCCTCAGTGCACACTCAGAGAAAAGAACTCAATCACTCCTGTTTCCCTGGTCTCTGACCACACTCTGAGATTACCAGGCCTGTGACCAAACATTTCTATCTTGTGCATGGCCCTGTTTGGAGTCTCCAAACCCAGCAGATTCCTGCTGCGTGCTTCTCGAGGAGGAGGAAGGTGATTCTCCCCAGATTTGCCACTTGTGTGGTCCCTGCTCAAAGAGCAGTAGCCCAACTGTGCCTTGGATCATGGTTTAAGGTAATCCCATTCTGAAACCTCACTCTTCAGCTCTGTCTTGTAATAGGCTTCCCCACTATGATCCCTGGCAGCTCTGCCATTCTCAGACACCTCCAATGTTTCTGTGACCCTGTGGTACCTGAAACTACACTATCCCTGTGAGGGCTCCACCGTGCTTAGCCTATGGAGTAATGTCCCTTAGTGGAGCCAACTTCTAAAAGTTCTGATTTTGTGCTCCACTACTCTGCCATTTGCCATGAGCTGGCCCCTCCCTCCATGGTCTATCTTGCCATCACTTTGAATTAACTTCTCCACACATTCTACCTTTTTTTAGAAAGTGGTCGATTTTCTGTTCCTAGAATTGGTGTTCTTCTTCTCTTCTATCTCCTGTTGAGTTTGTAGGTGTTCAGAATGGCTTGATACCTAACTAGCTAAACTCCTGGGATCTGAAGCCATTTCAGTCTGCTACTCCTCTGCCATCTTGCCTCTCACCTCTATTGCAACCATCTTATTTATAGTCTTCTTACCATTAATTTATGTTGTTTAGGGTTTACACCAGGAGTTGGTAAACTTTTTCTGTAAAGCATCAGTTAGTAAATATTTTGGATTTAAAAGGCCAACACTTTCTGTTAAAATGACTCAACTCTGCACATGTAACATAAAATATCCATGATAGTATGCAAATGAATGGGCACAGCTGTGTGTTCATAAAACATTTTATATTTATATTTATTTATTTTTTACTAAAATTGGTGATAGTTTGGATTTGGTACATGGACCATAGTTTGCAGAGCCTTGGTTTAAAACATGAAAACTGTAATATTTAGGCCTGGGCTAAACTATCTTAATAAAGAGATTCCCAAGATATAACAACTTGGCAAGATATGCATTTACTTACCATTCACATAATGTTCCAGAGTTAATCAGTTGAGAGCTGGTCCAGAGGCCATGCCATCCTCCAATCAGAGTCAATCACTGTCTTCCATTCTTTCAGGTCTGGAGCTGACTCCTCCTGTTCCAGTGATGTATAAATTAAAAATTTAGGTGCCTCACACCCAATATATGAGAGTGGTGAAGAAACAGGATAACCACAGACAGAGAAGTGAAACCAAATAAAACAACAAAATCTTGCCCTTTAGAAATGAGAAGACTTTGAATTATGCAGAGCAGAACCAAGAGGCCCTTCTCTCACAGACATGGAGTTAAGTTCCTTCTGGAGACCTAAGTCCTGCTCTCAGGGAGGAACTTTCTTGTTCATTGTCCTTTGTATTTTAAACTTTCCACATGAATAAATATTCCTTTTGTGCTTTTTTTCATATCACATATAAGTTAGATACATTATGGCTTCCTTTGCCATATTTCATGTTTCACACTTTCTTCCTGGGCCCTGAAATAATTTTAAAGTGGAACTATAGGGTTTTAGATGCTAAATTTCGGTATGGTTAACAACATAATTCTCTTTCAAAATTCAAGAACTTTCCAGTTTATTTGTTTTCAGTCAGTTCTTTGTGAATATAATCATAGCTCAAGACTTATTTAGACATAGGTTTTATTTGTTTTTTGTTGTTATGTACAGTTAGCCAACATATAGTATATCATTTGTTTTTGATGTAGTGTTCAATGATTCATTAGTTGCATATAACACATAGTGCTCATCACAACACATGCCCTCCTCAATACCCATCACCTGGTTACCTCATCCCTTTATTGCCCTCCTTTCTGTAACCCTTGGTTTATTTCCTGGAGTCCAGAGTCTCTCATGGTTTGTCTCCCCCTCTGATATCTTCTCATTTAGTTTTCCCTCCCTTTCTCTATGGTCTTCTGGGCTATTCCTGATGTTCCACATATGAATGAAACCATATGATAATTGTCTTTCTCTGCTTGACTTATTTCAATTAGCATAATCCCTTCCAGTTCCAAGCATATTGAACTAAATGGTAGGTATTCACCCTTTCTGATGGCTGAGTAATATTCCATTGACTATATGAACCACATCTTCTTTGTCCATTCATCTGTTGAAAGGCATCTTGGCTTCTTCCACAGTTCAGCTAATGTGGACATTGTCGCTATGAACCAGTTTGCATTCCTACCAACAATGCAAGAGGGTTCCACTTTTCATACATTTGTGTCTTTGGGGTAAATACCTACTAGTGCAATTGCTGGGTCATAGGGTAGTTTTTAAAATTTTGGAGGAACCTCCATACTGTTCTCCAGGGTGACTTCACCAGTTTACATTCCTACCAACATTGCAAGAAGTTTTCCCTTTCTCCACATCCTTGCCAACACCTGTTGTTTCTTCTATTGTTAATTTTAGCTATTCTGACAGATGTAAGATGGTATTTCATCATATTTTTGATTTGTACTTCCCTGCTGATGAGTGATGTTGAGCCTCTTCTCATGTATCTGTTAGACATTTGTATGTCTTCTTTGGAGAAGTGTCTGTTCATGTACCCTCCCATTTCTTAACTGGATTATTTGTTTTTCTGCATGTTGAGTTTGATTAGCTCTTTATAAGTCTGGATACTGGCCCTTTATCTGTAATGTCATTTGTAAATATTTTCTCATTCTGTGGGTTGCCTCTTAGTTTTGTTGACTGTTTCCTTTGCTGAAAAGCAAATTTTTTACCTTGATGAAGTCACTTGTCTTTAGAGATGAGTCGAAAAAAGTTGCTGTGGCCAATGTTGAAGAGGTTATTGTTTATGTTCTCCTCTAGGATTTTGATGATTCTTGTCTTACATTGAGGTCTTCTATCCATTTTGAGTTTATCTTTGTGTATGATGTAAGAGAATGATCCAGATTCATTCTTCTGCATGTGGCTGTCCAACTTTTCCGGCCACCTTTATTGAAGAGATTATCTTTTTTTCCATTGGGTATTCTTTCCTGATTTGTTGAAGATTGGTTGACTATATAATTGAGCACTCATTTCTCGGCTCGTTGGGTTCTCATTGATCTATATGTCTGTTTTTGTGCTATTACCATGCTGTCTTGGTGATCACAGCCTTGCAATACAGCTTGATGTCAGGAATTGTGATGCTTTGGTTTTCTTTTTCAACATTTTCTCTAGCAATCTGGTGTCTTTTCTGATTCCAGAAGAATTTTAGGATTGTTTGTTCCAGCTCAGTGGTATTTTGCTAAGGATTGCATTGAAAGTATAGATTGCTCTGGGTAGCATAGATATTTTAACAATGTTTATTCTTCCAATCCATGAGCATGGAATGTTTTTCCATCTCTGTGTCTTCCTCAATTTCTTTCATGAGTGTTCTGTAGTTTCTAGAGTATAGATCCTTTACCTCCTTGATTAGGTTTATTCCTAGGTATCTTATAGTTTTGGGTGCTATTGTAAATGGAATCAATTGTTTAATTTTTCTTTCATCAGTTACATTGTTAGCATATAGAAATGCAACTGATTTCTGTACATTGATTTTGTATCCTGCTACCTTGCTGAATTGCTGTATGACTTCTAGTAATTTGGGGGTGGAGTTTTTGGGGTTTTCCATGTAAAGTATCATGTCATCTGTGAAGAGAGTTTAACTTCTATGCCAATTTGAACTCATTTTATTTCTTTTTGTTGTCTGATTGCTGAGGCTAGGACTTCTATTATTATGTTGAACAATAATGGTGAGAGTGGGCATCCCTGTCGTGTTCCTGACCTTAAGGGAAAAGCTCTCAGTTTTCCCCCCATTGAGAATGATATTCACTGTAGACTTTTAATAGATGGCTTTTATGATATTGAGTTATGATCCCTCCATCTCTATGCTCTGAAGAGTTTTAATCAGCAAAACATGCTGTATTTTGTCAAATGCTTTTTCTGTATCAATGAGAGGATCACATGTTCCTTGTCTTTTATTTATGTGTTCTGTCACATTGATTGATTTCCAAATGTTGAACCATCTTTGTATCCCAGGAAGAAATCCCACATGTTCATGGTGAATAATCCTTTCAATGTACTGTTGGAGCCGATTGACTAGGATCTGGTTGAGTATTTTGGGACCCATGTTCATCAGGGATATTGGTCTGTAATCCTCCTTTTGATGAAGCTTTTTCTGGTTTTGGGATCAGGATAATGTTGGCCTCATAGAATGAGTTTGGAAGCTTTCTTTCCATTTCTATTTTTTGAAACAGCTTCAGTAGAATAGGTATTATTTCCTCTTTAAATGTTTAGTAGAAATTCCCTAGGACTCCATCTGGCCTGGATTCTTGGTGGTTTTTTTTGTTTGTTTTTTTGTTTGTTTTGGTTTGTTTGTTTGTTTGTTTTGGAGGGGAGGCTTTCAATTACTGTTTCAGTTTCCTTACTGGTTATTGGTCTTCAGATTGTATATTTATTCCTATTTACAAGTTTCCAGGAATACTTCTATTTCTTTCAGACTGCCTAATTTTTAAGCCAACATTTGGCCATCTCTGTCTTTATTATTAGGCACAGAGTTAAAGATGATATTGTCTGGCTACATGTATCTAAGTAAATTCTTGTCTTTAGAATATTTGTGAAGTGATATGTTCCAAGTGTGGAAGTTGCCGCAGAAGAACTGAAAGTGTTCTTTTCTGGTTCTTTCTTCCTCCTTCTGAGTATGAGATGGGAATCTGATTTGCCACCTGGTTTGGCACGCTTACTTCCTAATGATTACATGAGAGAGTAATAAATGGTTCTTTTGTTCAAACCAACGAATTTTTAGGTCTGTTTTTACAGCCACCTAGACCCTTGCTTAACAACAGGCCCATAGTGCCTTCAGAGGTTACTTTTGCTCTTTCACGATTTCTTAACCAACTCACTAGTTCATAATTTGTTCATTTAATATAAATAGAACTTAAAACTATAGTAGTAATAATCTAAGGGAATAATGTAAGGGAATAATGTAAGAAATATGAGAAAACAGCAATTTTGCTATATTTGCTTATAATATTTACAGCATAAATAATAATATTGTTCTGTTCCCAATTATTTTTTTATATATAACACACTAAATTTTCCACAAAGTTCCTCTGGGAACACTGTAATGCAAAATAATGTGATATATATATATATATATATATATAATCACTATTTCTCTTTAAAATAATGGAAAGACTTTTATCCATCTACCTCTAACACTGTCCAAAATTTGATCAAAGCCACAAACCACATATGTAGGCAAGAGTGAAAGAAACTTATGTTTGGGTTGTATTCCTGAGCATATCAGTATCTTTAAAATCCTTTCTTATTGGGGCACCTGGGTGGCTCAGTGGGTTAAAGCCTCTGCCTTCCGCTCGGGTCATGATCCCAGGGTGCTGGGATCGAGCCCCATATCTGGTTCTCTGCTCAGCGGAGAGCCTGCTTCCTCCTCTCTCTCTGTCTGCCTCTCTGCCTACTTGTGATCTCTGTCTGTCAAATAAATAAATAAAATCTTTAAAAAAAAAATCCTTTCTTATTGATGACTGTATCAATATTTACAACTGATTTTTTTGAGCATTTTCTGTGTTCCATATTCTGCTGTAAAAACTTAGAATATAATTTAAAATAAAATGAGGCTAAGTTTGCGCTCATACAGCCAAGAAGAGACAAAGCTAAAATTTAAATTTTTTACATTGGAGATGTGGAAAAATTCAGTTGACTCAGTCAAGGTATTGACAACAGCAGTGCATAGAAGGGCTTTTGTCCTAAAATAATTGGTCAATATTAGTTATGTCTTCATTCAGATCTGATGATTACAAATTTATTAATATAGTTGATCTAGTCTGAAGGATTTTTTCCTTATTCAGAATCAGTTTTGCATGTTGCCTGGGTATCTAATTTTAGTTGATAATTGAAAGTTCCTACTATGATTTTTCTGTTTAAGATGATATCTTTCTTGTTATTTTTTCTCTTGTAATGTTTAGATTTAAAGGCTATATGTGAAATCTTGTGTTGATTAAAGAAGCATCCAGTGGTCAATGAATCCTATGCCCCCGTAGGGACCAGTGAGTTATTTTATATTCAGCCAAAGAATGTTCTTTGAAAACAGCAAGCAGTGAGTCTCAGTGTGATGGTGAGCACAAGCTGTAAGTATACAGTGACAGGTTGTGTAACAATAGAATGAGAATGAAACAGAATCCACTTCTGAAATTCTTCAGTATAATTGAGAGTAAGTCAATGTGTGAGCTCCCTAAAATAGGAGATCTAATATTCGAAGATAGGTTGCAGACCAAGTACACTGGAAAATTAGAAATGAAAGCAGATATCTAGAAAACTGAAAGAAGAAATTATTTACCTCTGGATTTTTTAACATTTAAAAAAATGGAATTTTTCCATGCATGCCTCAGTAAATGATCTGGGTTTCATTTATACTCTCCTTTCGGAATCTTTCAACTCAGAGAAAGAATTTTGGAATAACTGAAAAATTGGGGAACTGAAAGAATATTATGTGACTTAAATCCAAAGTAGTGAGTTCCATTTCAAATGTGCCCCCAGCTGAGTAAAAGAAAAAAGCTGTCTTTTCTTAAATTTTGGAGAAGTCGTAACTCTTCAGGGTCCAAATATGACCTTTTTTTTTTTTTTCCAAATATGTATCTCCCACAATATTCTGATGAAGTCTCCTGTTGTGCTGGGAGGTGTCAAGATTTCTTGGCTCCATTTCAGAATTTCTGTCACCTTGTGTAAATAGAATGGCCTCATTTCAGTAGTTACTTGGTAACTATCTTTTTTTTTTTTTTTTAAAGATTTATGTATTTGAGAGAGAGCAAAAGAAAGAGAGCTCACAGGGCGAGGGAGAAGCAGACTCACCTCTGAGCAGAAAACTCAATGCAGGGCTTTACCCAGGACCCCTGGATCATGATCTGAGCCAAAAGTAGATGCTTAATAGACTGAGCCACCCAGGCACCCTTATTTGGTTATTTTCATATAAAGATTTACATATAAGATTTGGTTATTTTCACTTTTTTAAGATTTTATTTATTTATTTGACAGAGAAAGAACACACAAGCAGGGAGAGTAGCAGAGGGAAAGGGGGAAACAGACTCCCCACTGAGCAGGGAGCCACACATGGGATTGAATCCCAGGACCCTGGCACCATTACCTGAGCCAAAGGCAGATGCTTAACTGACTGAGTCACCCAGGTGCACCATTATTTTCATTTTTATTTTTATTTTTTAAATTTTTTAAATTTTATTTATTATTTTTTAAAGATTTTATTTATTTATTTGACAGAAATCACAAGTAGGCAGAAAGGCAGGCAGAGAGAGAGAGGAGGAAGCAGGCTCCCTGCTGAGCAGGGACCCTGAGGTTTAACCCACTGAGCCACCCAGGCACCCTATTTTCATTTTTAAAAGTTATTCTCAACTCAGTTCAACTCTAAAATAACTGAAAGTTATTCTCAACTCAGTTTTCCCCCTCACCTGAGGCCAGATTACATCCCTAGCTGTGGTTTTCTGAAATCAAAAAGGGTCTGGCATGGCTTTAGGACACTTCTTCCTTCTCAATTTTCCATGAGTGAGTTCT
This sequence comes from Meles meles, assembly GCF_922984935.1. Lineage (NCBI taxonomy): Eukaryota > Metazoa > Chordata > Mammalia > Carnivora > Mustelidae > Meles > Meles meles. The sequence continues at coordinate 100,990,120 of NC_060071.1, forward strand.
AGTGTGCAATTCTTTTGACAGCAGAAGGAGACTGAATCCGGGGCACCTGGGTGGCTCAGTGGGTTAAAGCCTCTGCCTTCGGCTCAGGTCATGATCTCAGGGTCCTGGGATCGAGCCCAGAATTGGGCTCTCTGCTTGGCCGGGAGCCTGCTTCCTCCTCTCTCTCTGCCTGCCTCTCTGCCTGCTTGTGATCTCTGTCTGTCAAATAAATAAATAAAATCTTAACAAAAAAAAAGAAAGAGACTGAATTCTTAAAATGAAGTCATCAATTGTCAACGCTGTAAGGGACTCAGAGACTATGGAAGTCAACCCTGATTTTTCCACTGGAGAAACCCAAGGTCTAGGTTTGAGAAGGGATGTGCTGAAGGTTCCTCAGCTACTTTAGAAAGATGAGGACTAGAAATAGCCTGACAACAAATGATTTCCACAGAAATTCTAAAGTTGTTTTGCTAAACTATTTGAACACATAAAGACAGAACTGTGCATGCTTCACTGGAATAACACACTCATAGTTACGATAAGAAAAATAGTAGAGCTCTTGCTGGCATCAGTATTGAATATCATGCAGTTCGGAGACTTCCTTCAGTGCCTCTGCCAGGATGACTTAAGCATCAGTGTCTGTCACCTGCCTGGCTTTTCAGGCTTGCTCATGGAGCCTCATAGAATCACTCAGGGGTATGCATCATGTGTATTCCAGATGGATAACAATAGGAGATTTTCATTTCCGGAGTATATGTGCCCATTACTACTTATCCTCGCCAAGCACTAATAGTCAAGATATTAAAAGAATTGCAATGAGAAAAAACAGCTGCCTAATTGAAATACTACCCGGCACCAGCAAAGCTTCAAATTACATAGATCAGGATAAAGGAGAACGGATGGTCTTTATGAAATGAAGGCGTATGTTAATTTTTCTTAAAGTATGAATTTGAAATCATCCTATTAAACACTTTGGCATAACTTAGATTTACTTTCTCTTTTTATCCTTGACATTATTCCCTCAAGGAATAAACCTCATCCAGAATTAGTTTCAATGTATATTTAAGGACTTAGAAATAATAATTTAATCATCTGTCCTGTCAAGCAAAATAGCTAGCTTGAAGATGGCACCTTTTATATTGGTTGTAGTCTGCTTCAAATAATAACTGTATTCTAATGAGCTGACATTTCCATCGCTCTGAAGAGGTTGTGCAATTAGGCATCTAAAAACAGTGGCACAGTTATGCAGTTGTAGTTATCTTTAATTGCTTTATTCCTAATGAGGAAGCTTTTTGGATTAACTTGCAACATTTGTAGTGGGTGAAGTAAATATCTTGATAAAAAAGATATTCTCAAATATTTTCCTCTATCCCAAAATATGCAAAAGGATATTTTTCTTCCTTTATTTTCTTAACCAAAGGTAGTGTGTAGCCTTCACTTGGCTACTCAATATAAGTTATCTAAAAGAGGAAACAGCTGAGTCTTTTTCATTATGTGGGAGCATTTTGAATGACTGCCTCATTTCCAGAGAAAGAGCAGACAGCCACACATACATTGGGTTGAGTGGAATAGGCAATTAGTTACCCAAGTTCAAGAATACTGTGTATAATGGTTATGTCTGAAAAAGGTACACTTAACACCTATTTACATGTATACTCAAATTATTAAAAAGTTGCTAAAACTACACATGGAGGGGCGCCTGGGTGGCTCAGTGGGTTAAAGCCTCTGCCTTCAGCTCGAGTCATGATCCCAGGGTCCTGGGATCGAGCCCCACATCGGGCCCCATGCTTGGCTGGGAGCCTGCTTCCCCCACTCTCTCTGCCTGCCTCTCTGCCTACTCTTCATTTCTGTCTGTCAAATCAATAAATTAAAAAAAAGAAAACAAAACTACACATGGATTTGGATAGGCTTCTAAGTGATTTCCAGTTACTGAGTCCCTGAATCTGTATCTCAATAACAATCCACTTAAATTGTCTTTCTCCGGCCTCCTTAAGCTATCAGATTTCTGATGCTCCCTCCAATATCCTGATAGAACACCTACTAGAACACCAAAGAGAATGTCTGTTAGCTATGCTAAGACTACCACCAGCGTGAATGCCAGGGTGGTGGTAAGTTTTGTACAAATAGGAGAATGGGTTTCTTCTCAGTTTTGTCACCTGAGGCCCAGAAGTAGCACTCTCTTGCAAGAGGTTCTGATATGGATTCTCCAGAGAAACAGAACCAATGGGAGATGTGTATGTGTGTGTGTGTGTGTGTGTGTGTGTGTGCGCGCGCGCACGTGCACGCACATGGATAATAAATAAATAAATAAATAAATAAATATCTATTATAAAGGATTGGCTGACATGATTGTGGAAGTTGAGAAGTCCCAATATCTGGCAACTAAGACCTGAGAACCAGGATAGCTGATGGTGTAAATTCTAATCTGAGACTGAAGGCAGGATAAGATGGACATCCCAGCTTGAAGACCTTTAAACAAGAAGCACTCATTCTTTCTTTTTCTACCTTGTGATCTGTTCAGGCCTGCAATGGATTGGGTAAAGTCTGCCCACATGGAAGAAGTAAATCTGCTTTACTGAGTTGATAGATCCAAATGTTAATATCACCCAGAAAGGTTTTCACAGACCCAACCAGAATAATATCTAACCAAATATCTGGGCACCCCATTACCCAGTCAACTGACACAGGAAATTAGCATTGCTTTCCTTGAGTTACTGGCTTTTTGTTTCTAATATCATGTAACTTCTTAGATTTCAACCTCCCACAGCTCTATGAAGACAAGAAACTTTTCTTCTTTTTTAGACCCAGAGAAATCTTCATGCTTTCATTATGTAGAAAGTTATTTTCTTCCTTAAAAAGCACTGACTAAAGGGATACAATTCTGCTTATAACATAGCTACGTGACCACATCGCACAGAGGCCCTTGAACTCTGAAAGCCAAATCTAAAAAACCTAACTTCTTATCTCTAAAAGACCCAAACATGGACCTAAACTTGTAACGATGCCTCATCTTTTTGGAGTAGATCTGAAATGAAAATTTTTACCTCTCAGAGACTATTTATTCTTAGACCAAGAATTCCAGTATGTATGTATGTATGTAGGTAGGTAGGTATTTTTTAAGATTTTATTTATTTATTTGACAGAGAGTGACACAGTGAGAGAGGGAACACAAGCCTGGGGAGTGGGAGAGGGAGAAGCAGACTTTCTACAGAGCAGGGAGCCTGATGTGAGACTAGATCCCAGGACTCTGGGATCATGACCTAAGCCAAAGACAGATGCTAATGACTGAGCCACCCAGGCACCCCAGAATTTCAATATTTAGACACAAGAATTTTACCTAAATACAGTTTCTTCGAAAAGAAGTTTCATCATACCATGTCCGAGGAGTGGAAACTCTGAACTGAAACAAGAGCAGGGGGAAATTTATTTTCCTCCTAAAAATTTGATAAAGAAGTTCATGATACTATGCTTCTAAATATCTTCAGATTATGATTTCCATGTGTATCACATTTTAATTTTGAGTTCTCTGGTGTCCTGAAATTCATACATAAATTTTTAAAAGTAGAATGAAATAATTAAGAAAATGAAACATAATAGGATTTGCTTTCCCTTGGTAATATCTCTCATCTTTGCTAATCAACTTCAGAGACAAAGCTGGAATCCGGTCTTTATTTCTAGGCAGTCCATTTCTTAAATTATTTGTTAATGTCTTATTGTCTCTCCCTATGGCTTCAATTTTAAATTAAGGTATGTTTCCCTAGATGGCTTTGCTTGCAGAATTTTCTTTATGTAATCACAGATACTCATAAAACCAGTCCAGTGCTGATTAAAACATAATAAATCTGTTCAAAATGCTATTCAAAAAATTATGCTACACTTACTTGCCAAACTACTTCCTTAAACTTTGGAAAAATGTACATAAGTTTATTTTTGAATCATTTAGGCTCTCCATTTTATAAATTAGGAAACTCTGATAGCATACTTCTGTAGCATAGGAAGGCTGAAACATGCTCAAGCTATCCAGAGATTGGAGAATATGGCTAAATCCTAAGAGTTCAGTTTTCCAGAACCGTAGTCTTCCCCCTGAACTATCATAATTGAGTATCCAGATCTTATGACACTTGCTAAGATAAAATGTTATAGTTAAAGAAATGTGATATAGATGGGATTACAAAAGATGAAATCACCTCTTTCACTGATTTTGAAAATATATAAAAAGACTAAGCCCTAGCTTATTTTAAATACAGATACAATTGAATTTCAAATATTTCCTAAGCATTCCAAAATATTTCTAAAACATGATTTCATCAATGTGGCATTACTGTAAATGTACTGATATAACTTCATTCTTATTAAAATAATTGATGAGTTGGAAATACAAAAATGTAAAATGGATTAGTCAATGATGAAATGATAAACTTTTAAATATATATTAAAAACTTCAATCTCTGTCTAATTTCACTTAGCATAATATCCTCTAGGTCCATTCATGTTGTCACAAATGGCAAGATCTTATTCTTTTTAAAAACTGAATAATATTCCATTATCCATAGATTAATTTATATATATACATGTATATGTATATATACACACACACACACACACACATATATATATGTGTGTGTGTGTATGTATATATAAAAACATCTGCTTATTCCATTATCTATTGATGGCCACTTGAGTTGTTTACATATCTTGGCTGTTGTAAATAATACTGCAGGAAACTGTGGGGGTGGATATATCTTTTTGAATTGATGTTTCTATTTTTTTTGAACAGGTACCCAGTAGTGGGATTCCTGGATCACATGTTAATTCTATCTTTAACTTCTTGAGCAAATGCCATATGTTTTCACTTATATGTGGAGTCTAATCAACAAAGCAAATGAAAAACAAAAAAAACAGATTCAAAGATGAAGAACAAGCCAGTAGTTCCCAGAGGGGATGGGAAAAATACATAAAGGGTATTAAGAGGTACAAACTTCCCATTACAAAATAAGTCATGGGGATGAAAGGTATAGCATAGAGAATATAGTGAATAATAACGTAATGATATTGCATGGTGACTGATGGTGACTACACTTATCATGGCAAGTGCTGAGAAATGTAAAGAATTGTCAGATTAATATGTTCTGTACCCAAAACTAATATAACATTGTACATTAATTACACTTTTAAAAAGCTCTTCAATCCCTCTAATATGTATCAGTTTCATTTGCTGCAAAAAACTGCAAATTCCAGCATATAAAGGAAGGGATGTGCTTTAGGAAATAAGGAATAGGGCCCTAGTTTATTTTTAATAGCTGACAAATTGGCAAATGGAATTGCTTTCTATCATCTGATCTCTTTGGACCAAAAGTGAATAAATCCAAGATAAAATAAATCTGTTGCAGTGAAGGTGAAGGTCTTACACAAATAAACTAAATCTTTAAAACAAATTTGTGGAAAATAGCAAGCTGGTGGCAGCTAGTTAGCAGACAAAATGAAGAACAACTCTGGGCTGGATTATGGCAGAAAAAGACTGCAGAGTAAGTGGGAAATAGTATATGCACTCACAACCACACAAAATCACACACACACATAAACACATACCACATTTTAAAGACTATTATTTACTTAAGTGTAACTCTTCATTACTTCTATATTTTGTATGTTTTCTTCTTTGTGCCTAGCCGTGTGTGTGTGTGTGTGTGTGTGTGTGTGCGTGCGCCTAGTCTTTTTAAGTCATTACTTCCAAATATTGAGTTTCCTGTTTGATTCATCTTTCTGGAATCTAGTAATATACAAGGAATCAAATATTTTATTCAGAAAAAAAATCATGATTAGTTTTCCAATTACTTACACATCTGAAAATACCTTTTTGTTTGTTCACGGGTAAACTGTAGTGTGGCTTCCACACCAGCCCAAGCTTTCTAAATGTTAGAGGTGACTCCCTTTTCTTCTGGCATTTAATGTCATAAAACAGTCTTCAGTCAGTTTGACTTTTATTTGTTTCTAAGTTTGGTACCTTTGCATGTTCATTTCTCTTTTGCATGCCTGAAAGATTATTGGATTAGTTCTTTATTTTTGAAAGTTAAACACATGTATAAGCATAGATCTCTTTCTATAAAACGTGTCAGTAACATTGTATGCTTGCTTCAGACATGTTTTGTTTTGTTTTAGACAAGGAAAGCTTTCTCTTATTATGTCTTAAATGGTTTTACTCATTTCATTCTCTCTTCCAGAGACATCAAATATTCTGTTTTAAAATGCACATTTTTTAAATATTTTCTCTTCCCATAGATTCCACTTTTTTAAGCTTTTTCTTCTCTTTCTGGGAGTGTTTATCAAGTCTATCCTCTGCTTACCTCTTTCATTTTCCTTCTTTTTCATTTTTTGAAAGACTTATTTAGTTATTTATTTATTTGAGAGAGACAGTGGCAGTGTCTGTGCAAATGTGGGAAGAAGCAGAGGGAGAGTATCTTCAAGCAGACCCTCTTTTGAACAAGGAGTTCATGGGGGCTCAATCTCATGACCCATCATATCATGACCTGAGCTGAAACCAAAGGTTGGATGCTCAACCAACTGAGCCACCCACGCACTCCCCTATTTCATTTTCTGTTATGTCAAGTATTATATTTATTTTACCATAACGTAGGCTATATTAATCTTGACATTTCTTGCCATATTCAGTATGTGAATAATTCATTTTCCTTTTTTGTAAAAACACTATTATATCATATTTAGAACTACAGGTTTTATTTTTTCATTATCAATCTTTCTTAGATTTCCGTAGTATCAGTACAAAAGAAAGACACGAGGAAAGTTTGTTCTTCAGAAAATCATTGAAAATTGCCTAATTAAGGGACGCCTGGGTGGCTCAGTGGGTTAAGCCGCTGCCTTCCGCTCGGGTCATGATCCCAAGGTCCTGGGATCGAGTCCCGCATGGTCTCCTTGCTCGGCAGGGAGCCTGCTTCTCTCTCCACCTCTGCCTGCCTGTGTGCTCTCTCTCTCTCTCCTTCTCTCTGACAGATAAATAAAATAAAAAAAATTAAAAAAAAATTGCCTAATTAAAAAAAGAAGAAACATTTCTTTGAATAGAGCCACTCTTTAAGGGCCCTAGTAGAGAGTTAAGGAGTTGGGTATAACAAAAGAAAGAGGATATAGTAGGAGAAGAAAAAGTGGTAGATGGAAAGTTCTAGCTCTCTGTTTGGTGTAGCAATCCCCATGAGAGTCAACTTCCACGTACAGAAATAAAAAGGACCCTATGTGAAGGGCTTTTTGTGAGTTTTAAGTGGGTTCAGAGTCACCTTTCTCCATACCATACACTTAACTTCTAGCTCACAGAACTTAATCATCCCTGATCCAGAAGACTTTTGTTATAGCTTAGGGTTTTTCCCAACTGCATTCTTAATCTTGGAATTGTCATTCCCAGTATAGAGAATTAGTGTAAGTCATGGGAAAATTAGGGGAAAAGGTGCTAAGTACTATTTCTCATGTGCTCATCTTATCTAGACTTTGCTTCTTTTAGAATAAAGAATGAGGACACCTGACTGATTCAGTCAGTAGAGCATGTGACTCTTGATTTCAGGGTTGCATGTTTGAGCCCCACACTGGGTGCAGAGATTACTTTAAAAAAAATCCTAAAAAAACCCAAATAATGAACTAGGTGAGTTTTTCCTGTGGGGTGGGGGGAGCAGTCACATAAACACTGTGCTAGCAATTCAAGTTTAGGTGTCTCGGAATACTGTAGTGCAATATACATGAATGCAGCAAAGTTTGTGTTAATCTTTCCTTGTATAGGGGCTATTTATTATCATCACTGTGTGAATAGAATGAGCAATCAACTTCTGTGATGGTGGGCTGCTTATGAAATGACTCATTTCTAAATACTCTAAGCAATTGTTAGAACACTGGCAAAGTCACATTGGCCCTTCTTGCCAGTCAATTCTATAAATATCTCTGGCATTCTGGGGAATGAGTCTCTTGAACATATCATCATGGAATATTGACAGAAAATCCAGATTGCTACCCAAACTGTATGGAATACAAATGAAGGATTTCCTATCTGGTTGTGCTGGAAGGAAGAGTGAGTTGTATAATGAATATCAATGAGTCAGAAGACTGAAAACACAAAACAATTTGAGCTAGTTTAGTGCCGAATCAGATTGTAGCAACACAAAATGCAGTGAGACAAGCATGTTTAATTAGAAAATTAATGTCATGAATTTAAGGCTGGAGGCGACAAACATACTCCTTGAGAATTCTTGGATTCTGTTGCTGATATGTGGGTGGCCTGGCAATTTGTATTTATATGGGCATATACATTTACATTCTCAATATTTACTATTGTCACTGATTACTTCCTATTTAATTTTTATTACATAATGTATTTGGCTAAAATTAGTGCCATTCCATTTAAAAAGATGTACTATAACTACTCTAGTTCCAATATATACTTTGCTTATATACAAAAATGCAGTGATGTAGCTTTTAATAATGGAGTTTCCATTATTAAATTATTTCCATTATTTCTGGCTTTTGAAGACATTACTCAGTGTTCAGGGGTTACACTTTAATAACTGTTGGTCAAGGTTCTCTAGAGAAACAGAACAATGGGCTATAGATAGAGATTCATTGTGAAGGGTTTGTCTCACCTGATTATGGAAGCTGAGAAGTCTCATGATCTCCCACCTGCAAGCTGGAGGCTCAGGGCGGCTGGTGGTCTAGTTCTGCCCAAACCCAAAGTCCTGAGAAGTCGGAGACCAATGATGTAAGAAGAAGCAATCTGAGTCCAAAGGCCTGAGAATCAGGAGCACCATTGTTCAGGGTCAGGAGATGGATTTCCACCTCAACAGAGAGAATAAATTTGCCTTTTTGTTCTATTTAGCCCTTGGTGGTTTGCATGATATCCATTCCTGTCCATTCCTAGTGGTGAAGGTGATCTTCAAGGTCTATGAAGGCAAATGCTAATCCTTCCAGAAACACTCTCATAGAAACACCCAAAAATAACGTTTTACCAGCTATCTCAGCATCTCTTAGCCCAGTTGAGTTGACATATAAAATTAACTGTGATAAGAGTTGAGAATTTTTTTTTTTAAATCTGTGATTTTTTTTTTTTACTTATACTAAAACACATACTTTTTTCTTTATCTTTTTTTTTTCTTTCTCATTTTTAAGTGTCTAACTCTCTCATCTAGCAATACAGGTAAAAGGAGAGGAGGAAGAGGAAAAGCAGACATGGTAGTAGAAATAACATTGACAATACCTTACATTAACTGGCCATCACTGGCTGTCCAAGCACATTCTGGAGGCTGTATATTGACTGCCTTATTCGGTTTTCAAAAAACCCTACTATTTTTAGAAAATGCAGGTGAATTTTAGAGATCTCAGTTAGCCCTGAATCCAGAATTTCAGTCTTAGCTATTTTGCTATTTTACTAAGCAGACTTTCTACACTGAATCACTTGCACTGAAAAACCATATCTATATATTGTCGAATGTTATTTTGTCTGCTTATTTAACATATTCTATTAAATTACATCCATGTACCAGGCCTTTGCTAGATCCAATGGACACAGTTATCCAGATGAAATAGTATCTACCTTCATGGAGCTTAAAGGTCATTATATTTCACTGCAAATTTTTCATTTGTTTGTTTATCTTCTTTTTGCCACATTTACTAATTTATTCAAGAATATATTATTAAACTTCTATAATATTTTGAGTACCATGCTTAAGCAATATAAAGCAAAGTTCCTTTTGCTCATGGATTTCAAAGTCTAATATACAGACAGAAAAACTGGTGGTTATAAAAAACATATGATGTGTGCTGTAATATGGGAATTTGAAGGCTACTAGAGGGTCTTTCAGTGCTCAAAGTTTGCACCAAAGAAGGATAAGTGAGAAAGGTCTTCAGTGGTGACCAGGAATTACTCATATAAGTCTGAGAGAGGTAAGAATTGGTAGGATGTTTCAGGCGCAATAAATTAATAGGCTCAGATATGCAGAGACAGGGAGAGAAGGGTCAAGACAATGATATGGCTGAAAGTGGGATGTGTGAGTAAGAGAGGTTTAAATCTGAAAGGGATTTTGCACCACAATAAGGAACTTGTCCTTGGAATGTTAGGGTCAATTGATTTATATCACTAAAGGGAAAGATAGGATCAGCTCTGCATTATTGAAGTCACTGAGAGAATTGGATTATATTTAAGGAATGAGATGTGTTTGGGGGAAATCTGGAGTTCTAGAGAAGGGAGGGCATCTATTGCATTTACCCCGAGTGAAAGAGGACAGGAGTTTAAAGACACGGCAATTAATTTATCATTCATGCTGTTTCACCGGGCCTAGGACAGCCATGGATAAACAGTCTGACGTAGAAATAAATCAAGGAAATGTTAAAACTGCATCTGGCAATGCTGATTTCATTTATCTAGTTGAATATATATGTGTGCAATATTGCCCTATTATTTCCTGCTTTAAAAAACCTGCCAGATCAGTCATTTATTCTACTGGCTATTTTAAATGCAATAAATACTACCTTACAGACTCCTTTTGGAATTGGGGGGGAGCTTTTTTGAAATAATTCCAAAATATGCGTAGGTAAATTTATAATAGCTAAAGTTTTGTGTTGAGTTACAAAGCAGGCGATAATTTGTAGACTGGTCTGAAATACATTGAAATATCGCACTTTATTTGAAAAGATGTATGGAAAATTACATATTTACCATAGCATTATGAAATCATTCCATTATTCTGTTGTATTTTAACAATTTTATTTCTATTGACTCTCTTTAGTCAAAAATAAGTTCTGGTTAGGGCTTGACTGTTCCAGCAAATATCAAATATGTACATGGTCCAATCTTTGTCCCATCATTAATTAAGGGGTCATTCTCTGACAGCCCTGTACTAAATAAATAAGCAAAATCTTTCCCTCATGGAGCTCACATGTGGAGCTGAAAGTGTGGGATATCAGACAATAAACAGATAAATAAGAAAACTCTCAGATGGGGATAAATGCTATTTAAAATAAAGCAAATTTATACTTAGCGAGTGGCTGAGTTTGGGGAATTATAGATAATGCATGCAGAAGATTTCCTGGAGGAAGTGTTATTAGAGCTAAAAAGTGAATGACGAGGATGTGGCCATGACTTGGTCTGTAGAACATTCCTGATGGAGAGAATGGCCATGGCCCTTTTGAAGAAAAGCCAATGTGGCTGGAACAGAAAAAAACAAGAGAACATAGGGAAGCCTGAGGTGGGAGTGGGGACTGGAGAGAGAACAGGGCCAGGTAGGACCTTCTGGGCTGATTTCATTCTATTGGCAGAGGGAAGCCATTAGCAAGGAAAACCATGATGAAATATGGCTCATATCCAGTTCTCTGGATCTATACACTAGTCTTACAATGCCAGCCTTCAGATTCAGCTGGTACGAAGCAGTGAACAAATCCCAGAAGAGCTAAATCACGGTCCTAACCAAAGAGTATATTTACTGTGATCTGTAGTTTGGGCAGCTCACAGATTAAACAGAGGAAATTGTAAATTGTGTCAAACTTATTTTGCTCCCAAGAATTTTAGTTTACACACACACACACACACACACACACACACACACACATTTTCAAGTTATTTTTAACATACTGATTTTTATCCTTGTTTTATCACTGAAATAACTCTAAAATTATTTTATTCATGTATGTTTTGACTATCGTAAGCTCAGGATACTACAAAAGATCTCTTTAGGTGGAAAGAAGAAAGAAATTCTTTTGTGCTTTCCTTTCACGTTCTTATGTATAGCTATGCTTATCATCTGTCAATAGACAGTATCAGTTTACTTTTTTTTTTTTTTAAGATTTTACTTATTTACTTGACAGAAAGAGAGAGAGAAAGAGATCATAAGTAGGCAGAGAGGCAGGCAGAGGGGGAGAGAGAATGAGGCCCCCTGCCAAGCAGATAGCCTGACAGGGGGCTCCATCCCAGGACCCTGGGATCATGATCCAAGCAGAATGCAGAGCCCTAACCCACCGAGCCACCCAGGCATCCCAATATCAGTTTACTTTTTAACAGCCTGGGAACTCAGGTGCGAAGCAGGCCTCACAAATCCTATTCAGGTCCTCTCCATGTTGAGGGTAGCTCTTGTCCTTACACCCAGGACATCCTCCTACACATACAATTTTAGATTCAACACACATACTACATCTGCAGTTGTGCCTTAGGCAGCAAAAGTTTCAAAAGCAGAAAGCATGCAAGGACACCAAATCATTCTTCCTTCTACCATCAAGGGGGCAGCTGGCCACTTATGTTCCTCTTTATGGCATCCACTACCCAGCTCTGAGAGATCTGTTTGCTCTACCTATGACTATAATCCCACCCAGAGAGAGACAGCAGCATGGGGAAAGAAATAGTCAATATCTATTTTCGGTTTGCATTAGTGCTGCTAATTTTCTCATGTACAAAACAGTAGAGTGTATTCTGGTCTGAACGTCGATGGGTGTCCTTGTTTTTTGTTTTTTGTTTTTTTTTAAAAAAGGTTAAAGGTTGTTGACACCCTTCTGACTAAGAAAGCTTGTTATATCGTTCCCCTGCCTGTTCAACCCAAAAATGACAATGGTCACCAAATTAAACATTCCTAACTACTTTTGTTATTGTAAGGTGACAATTTAACATTTAACCTTGTGACTCTAAGCTAAATAGTAATTGACCCATTTTCCATAGTCTTAATTCAGCAACTCTAAAAATGCTAAAGAAAAGGAAACTACCTAAAAAATGAGCTGTGCAAACATGTTTTAGCCATTATTTTCTGCCACCTATGCAAAATAGAAAAATGCAGAGAAAAAAAAGAATGCATATAGTTGATTATCTTATTATTATTATCAGTATTTTAAAGTATAAGTTATTTCATTTAAAAGTTTAGTATCTTTTTAATTTATAAAATATCTTTATCTAGCAAGCCCTGCTCTTTTTTATGGGTGAAAAATAAATGATAAGAGCTACTGATTTTACCTTTTACTCATTCAGTGGATAGTGGTTGATTTTCATTATACTTCTTATACATTTAAATATTGGGGTTTTGTTGTTTTTTGTTTATTTGTTTGTTGTTTTGTATTTTTGTGTTGTAGGTTGGGTGAACTATATAGTTATTTCCTTTCTTAGAAATCATGAGAGAGTAGAGTAGAAATTCAACAAAATGTTATCTAGGACAAGGAAACCACAACTGGTTATTTCCCACTCCCCACTAGAATCATGTCTAAAAGTAAGTTTCAGACAGCACAGTAAGTTTGACTATGTACCTAGAATGGTGTTAGTTTAGATCAAATATATCATAATGTATTCTTTCCCTGAAAAGTAAGTGATATGATTCATGGAATATAGAAGGGAAATTTGTTTTCATATTGTATTTCATCATTTTTTTTCCCATTTTATTTATTTTTTTCAGCGTAACAGTATTCATTGTTTTTGCACAACACCCAGTGCTCCATGCAAAACGTGCCCTCCCCATTACCCACCACCTGTTCCCCCAACCTCCCACCCCTGACCCTTCAAAACCCTCAGGTTGTTTTCCAGAGTTCATAGTCTCTTATGGTTCGCTTCCCCTTCCAATTTTTTTTTTTTTTAATAAACATATAATGTATTTTTATCCCCAGGGGTACAGGTCTGTGATTCGCCAGGTTTACACACTTCACAGCACTCATGATAGCACATACCCTCCCCAATGTCCATAGCCCCCTCCCCCTCTCCCAATCCCACCTCCCCCCAGCAACCCCCAGTTTGTTTTGTGAGATTAAGAGTCATTTATGGTTTGTATTTCATCATTTAATATAAGAATATTATTTTTAAGGGAAATATGAAGTAAAAAATTTTGAGTTATCAAAATCACAAAATGATTGCATTTTTTCAAAGGTCTTTTTAGATTTTACAAAATTGAGATTAGTTTTAATTTTATGTTGAAATAACAAAAAGAAAATGTACTAATCTAGAAATTTTGGTTAAATATGGCTTAGTGTGGTGAGTACTGTGTATTGTATAAGAATAATGAACACAGACCTATACCCCTGAAATAAACAATATATTATATGTTAATAAAATAAATTTAAAAAAATAGGGTGCTATGGCACAACCAAAAGAGAGCAATGACTGCCAAGTCTAGTCAGTAAGAGTGCCTTGGTCAAGAAGATATTCCTAGGTACATGAGACACAGAAAGGTTATTAAAATGTTTCTGCAGGGGCGCCTGGGTGGCTCAGTGGGTTGGGCCTCTGCCTTCGGCTCAGGTCATGATCTCAGGGTCCTGGGATCGAGCCCCGCATCGGGCTCCCTGCTCAGCATGGAGCCTGCTTCCCCCTTTCTCTCTGCCTGCCTCTCTGCCTACTTGTGATCTCTCTTTCTCTGTCAAATAAATAAATTAAAATCTTAAAAAAAAATGTTTCTGCATATGTTCAATTATAAGAGGGATGAGCCAAGAACATAATGCCTCATCAGTATTGGTAGCAATGCTTTGGCAATCTACACTTCACATAGGCACTCTTGATTATCTGGATAGTGTTACTCTCCCCAGCGTAAGTAAGATTATAATGAGAGGGGTCCCTGGGTGGCTCAGTCGGTTAAGTGTCTATCTTTGACTTCGGTCCTGATCCTGGCATCCTGGGATCCAGGCCCATGGCAGGCTCTCTGTTTGGTGTGGGTCCTGCTTCTCCCTCTCCCTCTGCCTTCTGCTCTCCTGCCTTGTGCACGCGCTCTCTCTCTCTCTGTCAAATAAATAAATAAAATCTTTAAAAAAATTATAATGAGAAAAATCCTCGTATAAGTGAAGAAAAGACTAAACAGAGGTAAAGCAGCAGCACATTATCTTGTCAGCTTCACCTGAGAAAAAGAGCTGGGTAGGAGTTAGCACAGCAGATGGAAGTTGAAATTGATTATAAATAGATTTTAGGTTATGGATGAAATTAGTAACTCATAGAAACTGTTTTTTATTCTACTGGCTTAGTAGTGCTTGCTGCCAATAAGTCAGTTGTTCCAAATCCATGTTGCTTTCACTCCTCTAGTGTCCATTATATCAAATGGGAAAAGATAGAACTGGGTGGTGGGGGGGGCAGCATATGTGAAATTCTAGTCTTTACAGTAGTTTGCACCTTAGATGTAGCTCTCTACCCGTTATTTGGTCAGAAAAGGCTGACCCATCTGGGAGTAGATCCAGGAGTCAATAGGTTGAACCTCAAGAGTTGTTACCACAAGAAACCTGAAACCATACTTGCATACATTATTAAAAGTTAATGAACAATGAAGAGCCCTTATAAGATGGAAATGGAAAGCTATTTCATGTATTGCTACATTTATATGTTTTTAGAATTTTGGGGAATTCTTATTTCTGTTTTAAGAATATAATGGTGTTTTACCACAAGTTTTGAAAGAAAATGCATCATTAAACCTTATGCTCAAGGTGAGTTGTCTTACTGTCGAAACACATAATTTTAGATAGTTATGACATATGTTGCTATTGTTGGGCGATTAAAGGAAGAATTTTTAAAAAATGGTTTGCCTGGGATCACACACATCAGCAGAAATTATAAGGGAAATCCCATGTTTTGATGCTTCATATTCAATTAGAGCCATGAAAGCATGTTCTCTCCCAAATCATTTTTACTAGGAAGTAATAAATATATTCCTTACTTCATACACAAGCTAAGTTCTTGATGAGGTTAATTTTCTTCACTACATTAAATCCTCTGTAAGTGATTTGAAGTCACTGCTCTCTGACAACAGTTCAGTAGTTTATGTCAGCGATCACAATCCAGTTCCTCGTATTAATGTGTCCACATCATGAAAGCTGTCAGGAAAATTGATATTAATGAGAGCTCTTGCTGGAAAACTCAGGACAAAGGCCAAGTGTAAAATTCTATGGACAATGAACTCTGTCTTAACTTCCATAGATATGCCTTCTTAGCAGAATTAAAGTGCACCAGAAGAAAGATTTCACTATGAACACACATTGCACTTTCGGAAAACTAGAGGATTAAATCTATAGTGACAAAGACTTTCATCTTTTGTGGTGCATGTTTTCATTCAATGCTTCAGTATACATTTGGTCAGTATACATTTGGTCAAATTATTTAAACTTTACTGCTTCAGGAACAAAGAACAATTAAGAACACTTTGAAACAGAGGTAGTTTATTTTTTTTTCCATTTTATTTATTTTTTCAGCGTAACAGTATTCATTCTTTTTGCACCACACCCAGTGCTCCATGCAAAACGTGCCCTCCCCATTACCCACCACCTGTTCCCCCAACCTCTCACCCCTGACCCTTCAAAACCCTCAGGTTGTTTTTCAGAGTCCATAGTCTCTTATGGTTCGCCTCCCCTTCCAAATTTTTTTTTTTTAATAAACATATAATGTATTTTTATTCCCAGGGGTACAGGTCTGTGAATCGCCAGGTTTACACACTTCACAGCACTCACGATAGCACTTACCCTCCCCAATGTCCATAGACCCCTCCCCCTCTCCCAATCCCACCTCCCCCCAGCAACCCCCAGTTTGTTTTGTGAGATTAAGAGTCATTTATGGTGGTAGGGGGATAGGAGAAGAATAAATGAAACAAGATGGGATTGGGAGGGAAACAGAGGTAGTTTATGATGTAAACACGTCACCTCTGACACCCACCTCATAGATAAATAAGCACAGCATAAAACTCCAAAGAGTACATAAAAGCTTGGTCTTATTATACAAATGTTAAGGAAGCGAGTAACCAGAGACAGAAGTAAGTAAATACACATACACACACACATACAAATATATATAGATGAAAGATAGATGATAGGTAGATAGATAGATGATAGATGGATAGAAATCCTCTGTCACCTAGATTAGTTATTCTTCTGCAGGGGGTAAAGTGTGTTTCCATCCTCCCAAGTGGGATTTTAGAAATAAATTGTCCTAGAGGTATATATGTGAAATGGTCCCTCTGACAACCTAACCACTGTTGTTTCTATGAAAAGATGATTTTCACTTTCTAAAGTATTTTAAAATGTACTTTAGGAAAACAATATCCTTATAACATAAGGACTACCTTATTAGTTCTGCCTCTCAATGTTTTAAATGGTCAACAGCCTGTTTTCCATCAGTAATTTATCGACCATCTGTTTATACTACCTTGTATTCATGTATGCTGCTTCTGAGACAGTGTTCTTACTGCTGAGTCATAAACTTGTGGATGTGCAGGTGTATATTTCAGGTGGGAGTGTTAGGGGACTCGGCTGTGACAAAGTTGTTAAAAAGAGCCCTCAAATGCTTATTTGCATCAGACATTGTCATTAGAAAAAAATTAATATAGTTCACATAAAATTCCTTTACTATTTCCAAGTATAATTCAAGTTAATTCAATACAATCCCATCCAATGATGGTCAAGCTTTTAGGGATGCTTTACTATAACTGAATTGTCTGGTAGTGAAGCTGGTTTTATGTGAGATCTACAAAACATTTGAATACTATTCATGTTTTAAGACATTTGGGAACTCCTGCTCTATGTTATTCCAAACTCTGCCTTCCAAAAAATACTCCAGTTTCTCTAACCTAGTATTCCATAAAATAATCTGTGTATGACCAATTTCACTATATGACGATCCCTTCAACATTATCTGGTTTGGAGTTTACTGCTATGTATTCTGGTGTTTCTCTAGTCTGATTTTGAAGCATTATATTCATTTAGGGTTAGAATTCATTATTCAAACTTCTCCTTTAAAAAGGATTTGCCCTTATGAATATTCATATAACAAGATCCTTAACATCAGTGCGTTCAACGGTTTTCTTCTTCCTAGACATTAATAAGTAGAATATGAAATCAAGACAAGTCTCCAAAAGAAGGGAAACCACACAGAAAGTAGAGCTAGGACTTCAGAAGTATTGAGAATGCTGTCTATTTTGAATAATTAAAAAAAAAAGTGTCTACAAAGTTAAAAGAAACTCTCCAAATCTTCAGTCTTGACAATTACAGAAGTTGTCTCAGGGTAAGGAAAACCACTGGTTTTGCCCACAATTTTCTTAGTCTTTTAAGGATAACTGAAAACTTTCATTTTTGATTCTTCCAATCTTTCTCTGTTGACAATCAGAGAATATATACTTTACATTGGGTGTAAAGATAGCCCAGCCTTTCAGGATTCATACTTGATTATTATAAAAATTAATGGATGATAGAGATGAAGATACATTTTTGAAGTGATGAATTGCTTTCTGAGAGGACAAGTACAAATGATAAGTGTCTTCAAATGTGGAAGTAAGTCCGCTTTCTCTCTCTTTCATTTGCTGCACTCAATCTGTGTCAAAATGACTCAAGTTTAGTTTCCACTTAAATAACATTTCAGGAAACAAATCACATTAACTTGATGAGATTTCTTTTTACTTCATACCACTATTTTTCAAAATTACGAATTGCCCGTCTTGACACTAAGGCATCCATGATGATTAACTTGGCTGTTTACTCAATTATTTCTTTCTAAAATTAGAAGCTTCAAAGTGCTTTTATATTTAAATGACTAGCACTCCAGTAACACTGCTGATCAATCATTTCAAGCTAATGATTAAAAACAGTAAACTTTCCTCTACCCTCTGGAGCTACTCTAAATAGTGTGTCAAACACAGCAGGCTCTATTTATTGTCACTGCATTTTAACATGGGCCACCAAGTATGAGGCAGCAGAGATTAAACAGTGTTCTGGTGCTTCTTCACTTCATATATGCTTTCAATGGTTTTAGAAAATGTCTATTTCTCAAAATATTTTATTTTGTAAGCTATGTTCTTTTAGGATTTGAGCTTTGTACTTTGTATGAAGAGCTTTGTACTTTGAAAAATTCCATTTTTTTGTTTCTGTACAGCAGAGAGAAGATAATAATTTCCTAAATGCTTCCAAAAGGCACTTAATTATTTATAGGGAATAATGCATGTAAAACAAAGGGTGAAGAGTTGATAGATCTCATTGTAGAAGCTTTAATTTAGATATACACAAATTAACTTACTTTAATTAAATTTTTAAATCATTAATTCAATCCTAAAACGATAATGGTTGTTTATGTAAATGATACAAAAGAACAATGAGCTGCCTGGCTTAAAAATAAATTTTCAATAGATTTTTTTTATCATATTAACAGCTTCTTATAATTTAATAGGACTCAATTCTGAGCAATTTTTTGATATTAAGATGGAAAAAGAACACAAGATGTGCTTAATTTGTTCATCAACTGGCTGTTCTTTTCCGATTCTTTTTCTTTATTCAATTCCCTCTTCCTGGCATGTTTGTACGTGAGTACTCCAGGGCTCAGTCATCCTATGTCTCTTCTCTGTGCATTGTTTTCCAAGGTGACCTTAGTTCATTTCCCGGATTTATATTTCAACCAACCCTCATTTTACAATGCCTCTATCCAATTTACAACCCAATATGGTGTTTTGGTACTTTGTCCTTCAACTTTTAAGAGTTCTTTGTATAGTAAAAATATTAGCCCTTTGTTTATGGATATGATCTACTAGTTTGTCAATTGTCCTTTGATTTTGTTTATGATTGATTTTGCCTTGTGTTTTAACATAATCAAATTGATCACTTTATTGCCCCTGGATTTTGAGTCAGAGGTAGAAAGTCTGTCCCTATACCATGGTTAAAGAATAATTTACTCAGGTTTTTTCTGGTACTTGTATGGTTTTCTTTTTTACTTTAAGATCCCTAATTCATTTAGTTTATTTTCGTGTGTGGTGTGAGATATGGGTCAAATTTAAGCTATATGGCTGCTCAGTTGTCCCAGCATTATTTATTAAAGAGTTCAACTTTATCCCAGTGTTTTAAAATATTAAATTGCCTCTTTTATCATATACTAAAACATTTGTATGTCCTGAGGTTCATTTCTGGACTTTCTAGTCTATTCCATTGATGTGATGTCTACTTGTGAACCAGTACCTCAGGGCTATAATTTTAGAGACAGTACAGTATGTTTTAATGCAGACAGTATGATATGTTTTAATGCAGGACAGAGATAGCTCCCTTCAGAGATTTATTTCTCAAATTTTCTTGACTTCTGTCTTTTTTATGACTTTTAGCATTATTTTATTTATTTATTTATTTATTTATTTATTTATTTATTTAAAAAGGCTTGGGTCAGAAGGCTGGGCCCATTGTTTCTCTCTTCCCTAGCTTTATTGAGATATGATTGACATGTAACATTGTGTAAGTTTAACGTACACAAATGGATAATTTGACATATGCATATATATTGAGAAAAGATTACCACAATAAGGTTGATACATCCATTACCTTACATAGTTATCATTTTTGGTGTGTGACAACTTTTGAGATCCCCCGTAACAACCTTTAAGTATGTAATACAATATTGTTAATGTTAGTCATCATGCATGAGTTGACCAGAACTTATTCATTTCTAACTGAAAGTTTTTCTGTTTGACCACATCCATTTCCCCACCCCCACCTATGTCTCCACCCCTGGCAATCATCAATCCACTCTATGTTTCTATGAATTCCTTTTTTCTGGATTCTACATATAAGTGAGATAAAACAGTATTTGTCTTTCTCTGACTTGTCGCAAGTAGCATAATGCCCTCAAGATCCATCCTTACTGTTGCAAATGTCAAAATTTCCTTCTTTTTATATAGATGAATAATATTCCATTATATGTGTATATATATATCTTCATTATCCATATATATATACACATATATATTGATGTATATATAATATCTTCTTTATCCATTCATCTGTAAATAGGTGTTTAGGTGTTTCCCTACTTTGGCTTTTGTGAATCATGCTGTAATGAACATGATAGTGAGCATATCTCTTTGATATTCTCTTTTTATTGTTTTCTTCTTATATACAACTTCTTGTATATATATATATACAACCAGAAGTGAGATTGCTGGATCATGTAGTAGTTAAATTTTTAGTTTTTTGAAGAACCCCCATATTCCACAGTAGCTCTAACAATTTACACTACAATCAAGAGGGCACATTTTCTTTTCTCTATGTTTTAGGCAACACTTGTCATTTCTTATCTTCTTGTTAACAGTCATTAAAACATTAGTGTAAGGTCATATCTCATTATAGTTTTGATTTGTGTTTCCCTGATGATTAGTGATGTTGAACCCCTTTTCATGTACCTGTTGGCCAGTTGTATGTTTTCAGAAAAAATTTCTATTCAGTTTCTCTGCCCATTTTTTAATCAGATTATTTTGTTATTAATTAATATGAGTTACTTATATACTTTGCATTTTTTACATAAATGTATTTATTACATAGCTTGCTTTTACTTTATTTTTAAAAAATAACTAAATTCTAGTTACTGAACATACAGTAATATTGGTTTCAGAATCTAGAATACTCGATAGTAATTCAACACTTCCATATAATACCCTGTGCTCATCACAGCAAGTGCACTCCTTAGGCTCCATCACCTGTTTTACTCCTGTCCCTCCCCTCTGATAACCTCCCCTCCGATAACCATCAGTTTGTTCTCTATAGTCTAGAATCTTTATTGGTTTGCCTTTCTCTCTCTCTTTTTTTTCCCCTTTGCTCACTTGTTTTGTTTCTTAAATTCCACATACAAGTGAGATCATACAGTATTTGTCTTTTTCTGACTGACTTATTTCACTTAGCATAGCACTTTCTAGCTCCATCCAAGTCATTGCAATGGCAAGATTTCATTTTTTAAAATAGCTAAGTAATAGTCCATTGTATGTATATATACACCACTTCTTCTTTATCCATTCGTCAATTGACAGACACTTGGGCTGTTTCTATAATTTGGCTGTTGTAGGTAATGCTGCTATAAACATCAGGGTACATGTATCCCTTTGAATTAATATTTTTGTATTCTTTAGGTCAAGACCTAGTAATGCAATTGCTGGTTTGTAGGATAGTTCTATTTTTAACTTTTTGAGAAAACTCCATGCTGTTTTCTAGAGTGGCTGCATCAGTTGGCATTCCCACCAACAGTGAAAGAGTGTTCCCCTTTCTCCTTATCCTTGCCAACATCTGTTGTTTCTTGTAAGTTTTAGCCATTCTGCCAGTATGAGGTGATAATTCATTGTGGTTTTGATTTGCATTTCCCTGATGATGAGTGATGTCCAACATCTTTTCATGTGTCTGTTGGCCATCTGGATGTCTGTGGTGACCACACAGCAAGCTGACAGGATCCTTGGGGTTTTAGGGTCAAGTCAGAAACCAACCTTACCCACCACAGTTTAGCCCTAAAGCACTGCCATCACCACAGCTTGCAGAGGCACCAGAGCAGGAAGTAAGCAAGAAGAATAGATTTGCCCGTAAGCTAGTTGATCTGCTGCAATGTAGTGCAACATAGCTGACTGAGAAAACTGTTATTGACCAGTAGATTGTTCTGGTGATTGTTGTATTGAATTATCTATGCAATGATCAAGGTGACTCCCACGTGACTGTAGTGATTGTATTGTGCTTGAATCATATAAAACTGCTGTAAACAAATAAACAGTCCTCTCAGCATCCTGATCCCATTCTTTGTGTCTCTTTCTCATTCCCACCCCAAACTCAGGTTTCTTCCTTCAGTCAAGGCTAGTCCTTGATAGGTGGCATGGGGAACAGGCTCAGGATCGGCATAAGGCACAGCAGGTGAGGCACTCCTCCGGGGCAGAGATGTGTCAGCATTTGGAATGGGTAAGTGGAGGAACAATTGTGCGTCAGGAGTTATAAATTACGGGACAACTACAGACCAAGGATAGGTCGCTTTTTATACAAGTTCTTAAATCTATGTTAAAGTCTCATGGAACAAATAGAGAGATTTCTTAAATTTGTCCAAAAGTTTGCTCCTGGTTTCCTGAGAAGGGCACAGTTAATCTTCCTATCTGGGAAAAGATAGGAGAACTGCTTAAAGATTGCTGTTCTGTACATGGGCCTACCAAGGCTCCTGTTGATACTTTCTCTTTGTGGAACTTGGTGCACGATTGCCTTGATCAAGTCCATGAACTGGAAAAGGTCTTGGGCTCTTTACAACCAACTTTCTGGAACTGCCATACAGAAAGAGGCTTCTACTAAGAACAATTTAAAGAAAAGCCCTTCCAAGACTGTCTTACCATGGGGACAACGCATCAGGGTCTCTAGTGCCCCCTCCCTTTATCCCACTCTTACAGTCTCTAATACTCTTCCCCTTGAGGGCGATGAACTCTCTCCCTAGGGCGGGGAAGAGCTTGAGGAGGCTGCTGCCACATGTTACAGGGAGGAGGACGTTTTTCTTGCTCAAATCCCATACCCAGCTCTTCCCACACCCAGCAGCCAGTAACCAACCCCCTACAGAGGATCAGGAAAATTTTGCTTGTCTGTTAAAAACTTTAAAAGACCTTGTTGCAAAAATGATATCATTCATAAAGAATACTCAGCCTCAGCCATCTTTGACTTGTCTTTACCCTCCTTTGCCAGCCCCAGAACCACCTTCTTAGCCTCCCTTCGATCCGCCACAACAAACACATCCACCTTCTCCTTTACAGCATGCCCTCAAGCAGGGAGGGGATTTAACAGGCTTCTCCATTCAGTCAAGGCTCGTCCTTGATAGATGTCTTAACTTTGGAAAAATGTCTGTTTGTGTCTTCTGACCATTTTTTAATTGGGTTGCTTGGGGTTTTTTGGGTGTTGAGTTTTAGAAGTTCTTTATAGATTTTGGATACTAATCCTTTATCAGATATGTTGTTTGCAAATACCTTCTTCCTGTTCCAGAGGTTGCCTTTTAGCTTTCTTGATTGTTTCCTTAGTTGTGCAGAGGCTTTTTATTTTAATGAAGTCCCAGTAGTTTATTTTTATTTTTTTATCCCTTGCCTCAGAAGACATATTTAGAGAGAACTTGCTGAGGTGCCAAAGGACTTATCACCTGTGTTCTCTTCTAAGATTTTTATGGTTTCAGGTCCCACATTGAGGTCTTTATCCATTTTGAATTTATTTTCTTGTATGGCATAAGAGGTCCACTTCCATTTTTATGCATGTTGCTATCCAATTTCTATAAAAAAAAATCAGTGAAATCTTGATAGGGATTGCATTAAATAGATAGGCTTTGGTAGTGTAACATTTTAACAATATTAAATCTTCCAAACCATGAACATGAGATATTTTTCCTTTTGTTTCTGTCTTCAATGTCTTTCATCAATGTCTTATAGTTTTCAGTGAACAGATCTTTCACACCACACCCTTGGTTAAATACAGTAAGTATTTTGTTATTTATGATGCTATTGTAAATGGAATTATTTTCTTTTTTTTTTAAAGATTTTATTTATTTATTTGACAGAGAGAGATCACAAGTAGGCAGAGAGGTAGGCAGAGAGAGAGAGGAGGAAGCAGGCTCCCTGCTGAGCAGAGAGCCCAATGCGGGGCTCGATCCCAGGACCCTAAGATCATGACCTGAGCCGAAGGCAGAGGTTTAACCCACTGAGCCACCCAGGCGCCCCTGGAATTATTTTCTTTATTTTTTTTAGATAATTTGTTTTTAGTGTATAGAAACAATTGATTTTTGTGTGTTTATTTTGTATCTTACAACTTTACTAAATTTATTAGTTGTAGCTGTTTTTATTTTTTTGTGGAATCTTTAGAGCTTTTTTATATATCATGTTTTCTGCAAACAGATACAATTTTGCTTCTTCCTTTCTGATTTGGATATTTTTTTAATTTATTTTTTGTTGCCTGATTGCTCTAGTTAGGACTTGCAGTACATGTTGCATAGGAATGGTAAGAGTGAGCCCCTCTAGTATTACCAAACTTGGAGGAAAAACTTTCAGCCTTTCATTATTGAATGTGATGTTAACAATGGGCTTGCTATGTATTTATATATTTTTATATGCCTTTATATCTTGATGTGTATTCCTTTTATACCCAATTTGTTGAGGGTTTTGATCATGAAAACATGTTGGAATTCTGTGTCTATGGAGATGATGATTTGGTTTTTATCTTTTGTTCTATGATGTGATGTATTGCATTTATTGACTAAAGTATGTTGAATCATCCTTGAATCCTATGGTTAAATCTCACTAGATCATGGTATGCGATCCTTTTAATGTGCTGTTGATTTCATTTTGCTAGTACTTTTTGAGAATTTTATGTGTATATTCATCATGGATATTGGCTAGTAGTTTTATTTTCTTGTGGTGTCTTTCTCTGACTTTGGTATCAGTATCACTGAAGGTAGGAGGTATTTATGGGTCACACTCTGATGTCATGGACAAGAACTTTTGATTAACCCTAGGCCACAAATATTTTCTCTTATGTTTATGTTAAAACATTTTATAATTGTTGAGGTTCAGTTTTTGTTTGCATTTGGTTATCATCAATTAGTTTAGTTTTGTTTTCTGTCTGGGGAAGGGGGAACTTCTTATCTCATTTATATTTTATTTGTAAAACTTGACTTATGTAAAACTATTCCCATAGCACAATTTAAAGATAAAAATGCTGAAATTTAAACAACTTTAAGTTAAAAAAAAAAGAAAAAGATAACCACCAAATTCCAGTGTAGGAACTCTCATGCTGATGAAGTCTTAGAATATAAGTGAGGTTCGGTGTGGTGCGGTTCGGAGCTGATGACCAAGAAAGAATTCTTGAGATATCTTTGGTGCAAAATGGTGGTTTATTAAAGCACGAGGACAGGACCTGTGTGCAGAAAGAGCTGCTGCCCGAGGCTGTGAGGAATGATCCATCATATACGTGCAAGATGGGGAGGGGGGTTAGGGATGGCATAAATCTCTAAGGAATTTTGGAAGCAAGGTTTCCAGGACCTTGAGGGGCTCGCTATTGTTCAGGAAAAGGTTATTTATTAACAGTTATAAAACCTTTGTCTTGAGACCCTTTAGCTGTATATCACTGGGCCATATTCTTGGGAATGATTGTCAACACATATCTTTGAGGATTTAGAGATTAAGTTTTTAAAGGAATTGTTAAAGTAGACTTTAGGATTCTGGTTGGGGGTAAGGGGTCGGTCAGGCTAGGATTGCCCTTTGCACTTAGCAAAGCCTCCAGGTGGAGGTGATTGAGTTCCTAGAAGAACTTCACTCTGTTTTAAGGGCTTCTCAGTGGGTAAGGAAATTTAATTATTTTTCTTCTGTCTCTGTTTCCCAGATCAGTGCTACCATACCACTCTTGCCTAGACACAAGGCTTTGTGGCAAGAAAAGACAGATGAGAACAACTCTGGGCAAGACCTAAGAGGGAGACTAGTCAGAGGAGCCTAAAGATGATTAGCAATGAACCATCAAAGATATTAAATGCAATCTGGAAATACTGGGAAAGTATCTGGGCAGATAGAGGCATAATCTGTAGAGAAGAGATTTTTAAGTTTCTGTGATTTGAAAGTGGAGGTACTAGTAAGTGTTATTTAAAAGGACAGATGCCATTTTTACAGATAAGAGAGACTTTAAAGAGGCTTTCAAAACACATAGCTTCTGGGGGAGAATAAAAGCAAAAGGAAGAGAGAAGTACCCTTTGAGGACAGGATGGTGTAGAGGAAGAGAAGAATAAGAATGTAGTTTGAGGGTTCTATAGGCCAAAGTGAACCACAAAACTGGAAGCATCACAGTCCTTCCCTTACAAACAAACTAACAAACAAGGAAACAATCCTGGATTGCTCTACTGTATACTTTTATTTGGAGAGAAAAATTCGGAGATGATAGCTTTATTGCAGCCATTGTCCTTACCTATCAAAGGATATTTCTGAATTCGATTTCCTAATATGTTGTTAGTTTTTTTTTTCATCTATATTCATAGCAGAGATTGGCTTCTAATTTTACTTTCTAATGTACTTATCAGATTGTGATGTCAGATTTGTTCTGGCTTCATAAAATGTCTTGACTCCAAAGGTGGTCAGGATAGGTATAACATGAGTTTGAAAACTTTTTTACCAAAAGATAAGGAAATACTAAAATAATAATACTAAAAAACAAATATATGGGGCATATTACAAGGACACAGGAGGCAGTTATAAGTAACACCTACTTGCCAAATCTTGGATAATTTGAGCAAGAAAATAGGAATCAATGAGTACATAACAATCATAAACCAACAGATAAATAAATAGATATAAAGAGAAGAGGGGCTTTTCCTTATAGTAAGATGCCAACTGGTAACCTCTAAATGTGAAGGGATTACAAGAGATGGAAAATATTTTGTAACCATCATAGTGAAAATTGGTTCAGGCAAGAATTATTAATGGTTGCCAAACCTAGGCAAATATTTTTTATAAGATACAGAATGTTGCATGGTATGAAAGTGTCTTCCTACAAATTCTTATTATTTTCAAGGAAAAAATAGTAACTATAAAATGGAGAAATAGGACAACAACTTAACAGGGTGAAAAAATTAATATCAACTGTGACAGGCAGATTCACGTTGAATGCTTCCTGGTGTGATTTCCTTTGAGGGACATGACATCATTTAGGTCATTTGTCAGCCTGGAATGAAACATCTGAATCTAATCATGATAAACATCAGACAAATCTAAAGTGAGGGTAGTTTTATTTACGAAGGTGAAAGTAGATAATTCCAGATCTGGAGCCAGAAATGTATACTGCGATCATAAAATATTTATCACATAAAAAAGAGCAAGGAAGCTACCCAAGACCACTTGAATCTGTCAAAAGTGCTAGGGGATCAATCTAGCTCATACTAGCAAAAAACAGAGCAAATTCTATATTGTTAAGAACAATAATTGTAACAAGTTGAAGCAGATCAAATATGATTAAATCCATGATTTCTTAACAATTAGAAAACAATCGTTCATAATTGGAGGATGTTAGTAAAGCAATATGTTATTTTAAAAATAGGCAGTTTAAGAGAAAGATCAAGTACATTTATCTTGGTTTGCCTATGAAAACTACCACTATAAAACTTATTAGGAAATAACAGATTGTTTCACCCTATAGAAGTACTCCACCTAAAAAATGGAAAAGGAATGCTGACATTGGAATATTTCACAACTTCAGGTAACAATGGATCCAGGTAGGAGGCATCAAAGGCTGTTAACCAAAACATAAGACAACCAAATATTTTATGTTTACAGATGGAAGAACATAGCCCTCCACTTAGAAAGTAGTCTCACCACACGAAGACACTTGTATCTGTGTCTTACCAAGCTTCTAAATCAAACCACTGATGATAGAGAAGCAATTTGAAATGCATCCTTGAGATGCAGTCTGTAAAATCTACATAGTTTGAAAACTCTACAGGACAAAAACTTGTTTTCCTCAACAAATGAACTGAAAGAAGAGGAGAAACATGATAAAAGTAGAACCTAGAGATTTAAAGATAACAAACAGCAGTGGTCTGTGAACTGTATTTGGGCCATATTCCAAGCCCTTTAAGTTTGATTTTATGACATTTCAAACCTAATTAGAAATTTGAACACCAACTGGGCATTTGATGATATTGAAAAATTGTCAAAAACTTTAGTAGTGATAATGGTAAAGTGGTTTTGTAAAACAAAAACAAAAATGAAAACAAAACAAACAAAAAATAACTGAAACGTAAAACCCAAAGCAAACAAACCAAACCAAACCTCCCCTCTAAAAAACTAACCATAAAAGAAAGCTTATATTTTATAGATAATTAACTAAATTACTTATTGAAATGATACAAAGTATGGGATTTTACTTAAAAATACTGTGGGGGCTGAGGTGAGGGGGACAGGTGAAGTAAGATAGGCCGTAGGTTATTTGTTGAAGCTTAGTTTTGTGCTCATGGAAATTCTTTACACTCTTCATTTCCTTTGGTACATGTTTCAAATATTTTACAATTAAAGCATTAAAGAAAACTCATTATTATGATCAATAATTTACTTTGATAAACTACAGAAGGAAGTAGTGTTGTAGTACCCAGGTGAGCACTTTGCTGACAGTGGATGATCAATAAACATGTATTGAATCAGTGAATAAATTTATATTGAGACCAAAGAAACTAGAACATAATACCAGTGTGTAAATTCTCTTCCTACATCTCATTCCTTATCCAAATCTAGTCATTAAAAGTGAGATCCTATAAGATATGTCATTATTGTCTCAGGTTTGTTTAAATAAGAGATAATTGATGAATTAAACATGAATTTTGTTTCACTTATAATCACATATCCTTCTAACACAATTTTGAATTGCTAACAGAGAAAGTCACATAACCTGTACTTTCTGGTCTTTTGTTCCACAAATATTATTTTCACAACAAAACACTCTTTAATAAAAGAGGAAGCCTTGTTATCCATTTTCCTTGTGAGGCCATGTTGAAGACAGCATTTCAGTATTCCACACTTCATTCTTCCCCCCATAAAATGTTTTACTTAAAGTCCATATTTTATCTAAAATGTTTTCAATCTCTCAAGGAAATGTTTCATGCCATTAGCAGCAATCACATTACAGTAGTGTCTTTCGTTAGGTGTGGAGTGTATCACAAAAATCTTAAAGAAAAAATGTTTTTAATAAAATGAAAATGTAATTTCCTCAAAATGAATTAGGTTTACCTCCCTGAAACCAAGAGAGGCACTCCATCGCCAAAGAAAAGTGGCCAGAATTTCCCGGACTCGATTTGGAAAGATAGCATGCCTCTGAATGGGTATAGAGCAGTACAGACACTGGTGGTTCCACTGACAGATTTATGAGTAACAAAGTTCCATATGATGTTCAGATAGTGACCATGACAGCTTCCTACATGTAGCATCTTTTTCAGAGTTACTTTGGATTTTTGCTTTATTAAAAAAACCCCATATACAAATAGGAAAAAAAAAAACCCATATACATATCACTTTGGAAATACGTGTGTGTGTGTGTGTGTGTGTGCGTGTGTGCGTGTGTGTGCGCACATGTTCCCTTTGACAATAGTAGAAATACTATAAGCCTTACAGGTTCCTGATTCTCTTTGAGTTTAATTCCTCAGTATTACTGCTGTTTGCAGTAGGCAGATTTAAGTGCTCCATTAGCTGTCCATGGAAGCATCAAATGGAGCAATTTGAGCCAGACCTTGTTTCCTAGCATCAGGTTGTAGAAACTGCTTTTAAGGTTTGCAAACTCATTGCTTTTCTATTCAACAAGATTGATGGATCAGCCAACCATAATGGTTCTGTCCAGAAAACTGTATCTTCTGAAAAAGAATATATACTTTAAGCCTCCCGACCAAGATGTAAAAGTCAGTTCATTTCCTAAAATTTGAGTGAGATTATCTAACTTGGTCATAGTGGAGTCTGGTTTCTCAGGGTCCATTTTTTTCTCCTCACCATTGTATAGAATGCTCCAGAACAAAACACCATGGAGGAGCTTTTAATCGCAGCTTCAAACCTTATGTTTATATTTTACACTATTTTTCTTGATTTGCTGGTGGTTCCCCCAACTGGGTACTTTAGAAACTTAGCAAAACTCACTGGTCAAGTACCCCCCCCAAAAAAAGTTTCATGTATCATACGGTTACATTTCAGTTATCAAATCTGACCTCATGATCTTTTGTATTTTGAAGAAAATAAATCTAAAATAAGATACTACATTTTGAGATATATATTTTATCACATTTACCTTGGCCTATGAGTTCAATAACATTTTTCCAGTATATTACTTTTGAGCTTCAATTACAACTGGCGTTTCAATAAAACATGGAAAAGAGATTTCATAAAATATTATTCAGCTTCTAAAATAATCAGAAGGTTTACCAGAAATACAAGGAAGTATTTTATATATATTCCTTCATTTTGTATTTATTTTCATATATGTATGTATGTCTATATAGATAACTTTTTTATAAAAACAATGTTAAAGTACAACAAATTTTAAATGTAGCAAGCTGAAATGTCAGTTCTTTAGGTATTTTTCCCAATATGGATAATGAGGAGAAAATGTAAGGAAGTAGGGGGTACATATAACTTTGTGATTCAGTTAGATACCTCTTCTCAGATAGATAGAAGTCGGCATTATTACAAGAATAAATAGAGGTTGAAGTGTATTCCTATAATTATGAGCATACCCTAATACAGAGGTGAAGCCTGACCTGCATTTTGTAAACTTGGTAATCCTTTTATGGCCAGTCCTAAATCATATTTAACTTCTCCCCACCCGTTAGCACTTTACAGTGCCGCTAATCAGGAAGAAGATGTAGCTGATAACAAACAGTTCTCAGAGATCTGGTTTGAGGAACCAGCTTGTGATCTGAAATCTTATCCTAGCTAGACACATAATTCCATTCCAGATTATTTGAATTTAATTTCCAGTGTTAACACATCATAGCAATTCGATATCTCTGTCCCTTTGCTTTCTCATCTTTAAATATGCAGAAAACTACAGCCTCCCATCATGAGAGAGAGGAAAGATGTGTGGCTGTTTGTAAAGGGGTTAGAGCAGTGTCTGCCATACAGTAAGTCTTTGTTGTCTGTTAGCATTGTGTTCACCAGTCCACCTTGCTTTTGGCTTTTTTTCTTGCAGAAACCACTATTCTACTTCTTTCGGCCCAAGCTTCCCATTCATACCAGGGCCACTTTAATTAGTCAAAAACAATATTTAAGGCTTATATTGTATCTCTGCCAGCCCCAAATGATGTGCTTAAATCCTAACTCTTGGTAGCTGTGAATATGAAATTACTTGAAAATGGGATCTTTGCAGCTATAATGAAGATATAAGTTAAGATGAGGTCATATGGGAATATAGTGGACCTTGACTCCAAAATGGCTAGTTTCCTTATGAGAAGAAGAGCAGAGACACAAAGATAGACACAAAACAGAGAGAAGATGACCTTGTGATCATGAACGATAGAAGCCTTTCAGCGGCAAGTAAAGGAAAGCAAGCACTGCTGGTAAACCATTAGAAGCTGGGAAGAGGCTAGGAAGTGTTCTCAGGTTTCAGAGGGAATATGGCCCTACCAATTTCCTGAATTTGGAATTCTAGTCTCCAGAACTATAAGGCAATAAATTGCTGTTGTTTTACACAACCCAGTTTGTGGTTCTCTGTTCCAGCCACCCTCGGAAATGAATGCACGTGGCATAATTCTGTCTACATAATCTTGTAAAGAATATCACTCGTTCAGCCCTTAGAATCAGAGAGCCCTCTCTTTAAGACATGTGGGGGTGAGAGCTATGGGTTTTTAAGAGAAGTCCACCATGACCTATCCGCATTTTTGCCTGGACCACTTCTAGGAGATACTTAGTTTCTCTCATTTTGATTCTTATTTGCTTTTTTTATTATTGGCCCAGGCTCTGCTTTTTGTGCATAACTTACAGTCAGATTTGTGAACTTTCCTTTTTTTTAACTTCTGAAGTTTTAATTTTAATTGCGGTATGGTTAACATACAGTGTTCTATTTGTTTCAGGCTGATGGTTTACAGAGAGGAGGTGGATGGGGGGATGGGTTAAACAGGTGAGGGGATTAAGGAGTGTACTTGTCATGTATGCAAGTGTTGAATCATATTATACATGAGGACTCTCCTCTTAATGGAATTCCTTGTTGTTGTTTGAAGACCTAGGTTTGCATTGAGTATGTCCTATATAAATTTTGATCACTAATGGAAAATTTCCTGAATACCCTCTACCCTGCCTATACATTCCATAGAGCATGACCCATTTGCTTCCAAAACTCTTCCTGGCATATGATTCAACCCATATACAACTATGAATTTCCTTTGTTGGCACTGACATTTCAGAGTGATTGCTGAACATCGTAAAAAAATATTTACCTAAATTTTCTAGCTAGTTAAATTTCAGGTGTTCAGTGGACTGATGTCTTTGTACAATCTATTTAAATGTCATCTTACTGTACATGTGGAGGATATTATCAAGTATTCTTTACCTTGTAACATACAACACCAGTAACTGAAGGAATCTCTACTTCTCTCTGTTTGCAGGAATTTAAGCTGTAACTTTCTAGGTATGATTTAAAATTACCACTACATACAATTTTTTTTATATAGAGGCACCTCTATATAATTGGAATATTTGGGAACCAGAGACTGTGTGTTCTCCCAGCTTTCTGTGCATTGATTGAACAAACCGTTTTTGTGGTCTTATGATAATCCAGGCGCTGTGTTAGATAATAGAAATCTTTGTCATTAAAAATGCAGCCTGCAGGGATTCTGTATTCAGCAAACACCCCAAAATTGTTCAGTTTCCAGTTACTATGCCAATAGATGAGTTTAATTAATTAAATATGTAAGAATATAAATTCTGGATTCAAACATATTGTGGTTTCTACCTCTTTAGTCCACTTCTAAATAGTAACCTTTAGTATGAGTGATGAACCTACTTGCCCTGAATGCAAGACTATTGTCTGATTGTGATTCTTCTGATGTGTTCACACATCAAAGAAGAAGTCCTTTCAAAATCCATTTTGAATTAAATATTTGAGGCACTACAAAAAATGCCCTGTGCTTACTGAATTCCCTTTAGCTAGTGCCCTGTTTTGACAAAAAGGTAGTCGGGGTTTTTTGCATGATTGCACCTTCTTGTATTCATGCTCTCTTATTGGTTATGGCTCTAACAGACTCTGGCTGCTTCTGTTCTAGCATTTTTCATTTTGTTAGTTAAAATAGAATTTTATACAAGTAACTATTACACTGATGTGTAAGTTCAACTTTATAATAAGGCTCCCATTATATCATTTAATAAATATATATTTTACAAAGATATCACATTAGGGTACAAAGTGAAGAAGGAACAAAAACCATACATAAAATAATCATAAGTTCATTTTTTTAAGATTTTATTTATTTATTTGGAAAGATAGAAAATAGGGGGAAAGAGAGAAAATAGAGAGAGAGAGAGAGCACAAGCGGGGGGGAGGGGTAGAGGGAGAAGCACACTCCCCACTGAGCAGAGTCCAATGCAGGATTCAGTCCCAGGACCCTGGGATCATGACCAGAATCAAAGGCAGATACAACCAAATAGCCACCCAGGTTCCCCCATAAGTTCATTTTTAATGTATCTGAAAATAGATATTAAAATATTTTATAATAAATAATATTTTTGCATAATCAAATATAGTAGTTATAAGTACAAATACAGTAGTTATTTCAGTTGTTGGATAAGTCTCCCCAACTCCCGTGTCTCTTTGTTAGTGACCACGGACTACCATGAAACTCCAGCAACCCGTAATGACTTGCTGTGGGTCAGAATTAAAGAGACTGTCGGATAAAATTTCCAGGCACTAATGGAAAATTTCTAGTTTCTTTTTTTTTTTAAGATTTTATTTATTTATTTGACAGATAGAGATCACAAGTAGGAGAGAGGCAGGCATAGAGAGAGAGAGGAGGAAGCAGGCTCCCTGCCAAGCAGAGAGCCCAATGTGGGGCTTGATCCCAGGACCCCGGGACCATGATCTGAGCCGAAGACAGAGGCTTTAACCCACTGAGCCACCCAGGAGCCCCAAAATTTCTAGTTTCTGATGGAAAACAACACCAATGGAAAAGATGCATGTTCTGTTGACAGAACATCATCATCATCTTTATACAAGCTATCATTCAGGATATTTATATACTTTAAAAATTCAACAGAATCATATCTATGAAAATTACTTTGAAGGAGTGTCTTTGACACTATTGAAAAAATTGTAAGTCAAAGATGGGAACACAATAGTAGGCTGACAAGTACCTATTAATAAAATCCCCCAAAATATTTCTGATTATGAAAATTATGTGTATTAGACATAAACCTTTGCATATAAATACACACAATATAAACTTTTATAATATACAAAACGTATGTAGGTGTGTGTGTTATACATAAAATTGTTACTTTCTATCGTACTTATTTTTTAATGCTTTAATGATTTCAGGGGGGATTTGTACTTAATATTTTTAAGCTATCAAAGCTAAAACTCTAATCAAGACCATATTGTAGCTAGTTCTAAGCCAGCTCTAGAAATCTTCTATGCTGTTAAATCTGTTATTGTGTGAAAGCTGAGACTTTAATTCTAGGAAATAGCTTTGTCTTTAATTTAAAGTCAGTACCTATTTGGACATTTGATTGGCTCAGTTGGTTAAGCATTCAACTCTTGATTTTGGCTCAGGTCATGATCCCAAGGTCCTGGGATCAAGGCCCGAGTCAGGCTCTGCACTGAGCAGGAGTCAGTCTGAGGATTCTTTCTGTCCCTCTGCCCCTTCTCTGGCTGCACACATGCTCTCTCTCTATCTCTCGAATAAATAAGTCTTTTAAAAAATAAAATAATAAATTATAATTAGTACTACTAACAAACAATGAAATTGTTCAATTTGCTTTCTGTTTGAATCTGTCTTCAATTCTCCATTGATGGTTTAGAAAGCTTGAGAAATTCAGTAATACTTAATTTCCTTCTTTTGAAAATGAAGTGAAATCATATTTGCTTTATCAGGATCATCCACATACTAACAGCCTGAAGGTTTTGCATATGCACATGATTGACGGGTAAACATCTGCATTTTGGCCACTAGAGTTAATGCCAAAAACTGTTCTAGAGATGGTCAGATTCAACCTGCAATAAGGCTAGAAGTTAAAAGGTATGCTGTGTTCTTCTTTTGAGGTGAATAAGTAATGACTTTACCTGTACAGAAGTGTCAGCATGAACTTGTCATGGCAGTAAATTAAGGGTGACGTATTATATGCACTTTGCATGCCAAGTATCCTTCTATCAATTAAAACCTTACTTGTAAGTGTCACTAAATGTTAATTTTAAATGATGTATAAATAAACAAAATCTTTAAAAAAAAACCCTCAAATATACTTAATTTAATTATATGCAAATTTTAAATGCTAAACTAACTAGAATTTTATCACAAAAAGCATATTGTTTTTCTAGGTCATTACCTGAAAGTCTTGAAGTGTCATCCATTCTCCACTTAATTTTTTTTTTCATACTAAAGGAAGAGTAATGTTTGACAAACTCAGATATGAGCGTACCATGTCTCTACTTAAAATGATTCAGTGGCTTTGATATCTCTTAGATACAAGCCAAAATTCAACATACACATTGGGGTCCTTCATGATCTTTCTGTGTGCACTCAGTTTGGTTCGGTGCTCTGTGTTGTGGCTCTCAGTTCCTGCACTGTCATAGTCCTTTCTGACTCAGGTGATTACCAGCACTGTTCTTGCTAGGGGGACCCTCCCATTGACCAGCCCTCAGCCATCCTTTACTAATTAAACATCTTTCACTCTTCCTTCAGATCATAGATGTTACTTTCTCAAAAAAAAAAAAAAAATTATTTGAGAGAGAGAGAAAGAGTGAGTTGGGGAGGGTACATAGGGAGACAAAGAGAGAATCTCAATCAGACTCCCCACTGAGCTCAAGGCCCAAGGCAGGGATTAATCCTAGAACTCCAAGATCATGACCTGAGCCAAAATGATGAGTTGGACCACTGACCACCCAGCACCCCTTAGATGTTACTTTCTAAAGAAGCCCTCACTCATTCTGCCATCCACATTTCCCCACTCTCTGTTCTATATTAAGTCTTCGACATACGCTCCTATGATCCTGTGATTTTCTTCTTGGCATGCATTTTTAATTAAATATTAAATTAAATTAAATCAAATATTTAATTAAATATTTAATCAAATATTTATTTGTATTTGTACTCCTACTTCTATCTCCAGTATTTACTCTAGTGTTATAATACATAGTAAATATTTAACAAATGTGTTGGCAAATGAGTTGAAAATATAAATGAGTGGATTGAAATTACTCAAATACCCCGTATACCCTGATGAAGTTCACAGAGTCATTACAAATAACTGATTTTTCTCATTTCATTCCATCTAATTTTTACTCAACTAACTTGTCTTCTTCAAGATATTTTTTTCATTCAAAATTGCATTGATACAATGTTTAGTAAAGATTAGATAAAATGCTTTGATTCAGCAGAAAAGTTATCATGGATTTTTTTTTTAAAGGCAATTACTATCTCTTCACCACATGCTGCAGCATTAGTTTGTGTATGTTGCCAATTAAATATTCTCGGTTAACACACATATAGCAGGAAAGTAGTTGTGCAATAGACTGATAATTCTCAAGTTGAAATAAGTCCTGCCTTATGAATCCTGCATCTTGCTCAGCCTAAGGTTAACTTTGCATCTTGATGAAAATCACTATTACTATGGTAATAATACCACTTCCACCCCTGCTGCTACAGCTGCTGTCTGTACACTTGCAGTGAGGTTTTCTAAGCAGAGCAAAAGACAGCTACTCAGAATTAGACTGAACTATTTAGGAGAGTAAGCATTAAATTGAGGTCCCCCCATTTAAATGAATAAATTAGAAGAGCATGAAAATAGATATTTCAAAATAAATCAGACAGCTGTCAGAAATATTTTATGCCAAAAAACATATTCAGTGATTTTTCTGTTTGCAGGTGTCACCACACTACTCTCCCCCAAATAGGAAGAAAGTCTTGAATCTCTTTCATTTCTCCACAAAGGCTATTTTATCTGTGATATAATGGCAGTTATTTCTTAACGTTGGTGGACATAATTTAGATGGTCATGCTTTAATAAGGTTTCTATCCCTTGATGCCATCCATTTTCACTAATGTCGTTGGCATATAAGATTTTTTTTAGTTTTTAACCAACCTCTCATCTATTCGTGGTACATGATGCGATTTATGTGCAAAAATTCTATTAATATTAATGAGATTAGTTCTCATAAATCTGGTGTTATTGCTGATAGAGAAGATTCTGGAAACAGTAAAATTCTTCACATTAATTAGAGAGCAAATCAGGTTATTTTGTCAAGTATAAATACATAAGTCATTAACACATAAGTAGTAAAAATCACAAAAATTCTAATTTTGATAATAAAGAAGTTCAAACCATTACTATTGCATAAAAACTCCATTTTTATTGCAAGTCAGTTGCTCTGAACAATATGTGAATAGTACCAACAATATGGTCTGGTAGGGTGTTGTGTAGAGGACTGGTTATTGCTAAGAGTCTTTATTTGTAGGTTACCGGTCTGAACGGTATGCTTATCCTAGTACCTGATCATGCCTGCTCTTTATTCTTCATGTTAAATCCTCTTTGGCCACGTGGCATTCTCAATTCTGAATTTCGAATCTTATATATTTCATTATTTGATACTGACATGTTTTTTTCCTCCTTCACAGTTTAAATGATATTCTCTGGGAAGATAAGGGATATGGAAATGACCACTACAATAGTTGTCATTAATTTATCATTTATTTATCATATTTTCAATAAAGATTTATTGAGCATTTATTATTTACTAGTAAGTGATGGAGATATATAGAAATTTCTCTCTGTCCTAAAGAAATCAGTCTACCAAGAAACACAGGCAGAGCAGCAATGCCATTGTGTAGTGTTGATTGGGCACCATGAATTATGGAAACACAGAGAGGAGTGACTTCATAAAGTTTTGGGACAGACAACATGAATGACCTGGAAAAGGCAGCAATGACTGAAAAAGGAATCCCTGTGTATTCTTGAATTCTAAGTAACTGGTTCTTGGGGGCAGTAAGAATTTCAATATCCAGATATGGGAATTGAATGAATAAGATTATGAAAACTAAAAAGTTCATGGTTGTCTTTTTTTTTTTTTTTAAGGTTTTATTTATTTATTTATGTGAGAGAGAGAGAGAGACAGAGAGTACAGGGGGAGGAGCAGAAAGAGAAATATGCTGAGCACAGAGCCCCTTTTAAGGCTCAGTCTCAAGACCCTGAGATCATGACACTTAACTGACTGAGCCACCCATGCACTCCATAAAGTTGGTATGTTTTTTAAGCCACAGCATGAAGCATTTTCAATTTGTTTTTTACGATTTATTTATTTATTTTAGAGAGAAAGAGAGTGTGGGTGCCCTTGAGTGGGAGGAGGAGTAGAGCGAGGCTGAAAAGGAGAAAGAATCTTCAGCAGACTCCCTACTAAGCAGGAAGTCCAATGGGGGAGCTGGGAGGGAGAGCTCAGTCTCCACCTGAGATCATGACCTGAGCCAAAACCAGGAGTTGGACGCTTTATCAACTGAGCTACCCAGAAATCCCTAACATGCAGCATTTTAATTATTGACTTTTTGCATGGATAAGGGAAGTTAGACAGATTGAGCAGAGCAGAAAGAAAAAATTACTGGGCCTGCTCAGGGAGACTAGAGGATGAATCTGACAAGTCAGGTTAAGGTTGCACTGTCTTTACCTTCTAACTGGCCTTCATGCTGTCAGGATTGTCCCCAGCCCATATTCCCAACTCTTACCCCTCACACTCTTTCCATTACTCTTCTGATAAATGCATCTCCAAGCAGGACACTCCTGGTTAAAACGTTCTCCTCACTCACAACAAAACTCAAGTAACTTGCAAGACCTACCAAATGTCCAAATTCCAAACCCTGTGAGAATTCAGTCCTTTACCTCTAATTCATCCCTTACTGTCCATCAAACAGAATCATGGGTAGTTACTGAAACAGCCATTCTTTTCATGCTGAAGTCTGTGGTATGAAAACTGCTTTCTGTAATTCACTTCTTTGTTTTACTTGTGAAGTTGATTCTGCCCTCCAGAGCCAGTTCAAAGGCCACTGTATTAGTTTCCTATTGGTGACAAAACATGTTACCACAGACTTAGTGGCTTAAAACAATTCAAATTTATTATCTTTGCCATTCCGGAGGTCAGAAGTCTGAAATGGGTCTTTTGGGGCTGAAATCAAGGTTTTAACAAGACTGCATTCTATTCGGAGATTCTAAGAAGACAATCTGTTCCAGTGCCTTTTTCATTTTCTCAGGACGACCCGTATTCTTTGCTACATGACCCCTTCCTCGTCTTTAAAACAGTGTAGCATCTTCACACAGTTTCTTTTGCCATGTAAGGTAACATTCTGAAATGTCCAGGATCGGGATGCCAATACCTCTGGGGATTGTTTTACCTATCATTGTCACCTACTCTGTAAAATTTTGTATCATTCCCATCCCCCCACCCAGGGTTAATTTTCCCCATTCTATGTATATTAGCCTAATCTGCCATAACAAGGTACCTACTAACATTACCTTCTAACTGGCTTAAACAACAGACACATATTTTCTCAGAGTATTGGATGTTAGTAGTCAAAGGTCGGGGCGGCAGCACTCCCTTTCTCTTCCTGGTTTGTAGATGGTCACCTCCTTGCTGTGTCCCCATGTGGCAGAGAGGGACCTCTGGTGTGTCTTCCTCTTCTTGTAAGGGTACCAGTTCCCCTAGATCAGGACTCCACCCTTCTGAACTCATTTAACCTTACCCATCCTAAAAGCTCTATCTCTAATATAACACATGGGGAATTCGGGCTCCCAGAATCATGCACATATGAATCTCTCCTGTACCATAATTAACTGTTTTCATGTCTCCCTTAATTAAACTCTGAAATTATTAAGGATAGGGTAC
The DNA here is from genome assembly GCF_922984935.1 of Meles meles. Lineage (NCBI taxonomy): Eukaryota > Metazoa > Chordata > Mammalia > Carnivora > Mustelidae > Meles > Meles meles. The sequence continues at coordinate 101,030,380 of NC_060071.1, forward strand.
ATGTTTTTTTAATATTATAAGTCCACTGCCTCAAAAATTACAAGTGTTTGTTTAACCAAAAATTTCTGATTGGGTGTAGAAAATCATTTCAGTTATCCTTTTGAGAAGATAAAGTTAACTGCATGTAAAATTAACTGTAAAGAGAAATTGCCATTGCACACCATAGGATAGGTCATGATCTGCAATAGACATGGTAGTGGGGAGACCACTAGTTGTACACGGACTTGATTAAAATTTACTCATGCCCATTGCCCTTTGCTATTCTTACAAATCTCTTCCATTTGTCAAAATAACAAATGGCAAAATAATAGAGGATGCTGCCATAAAAGAGCAAAGGGAAAAGTCTTATGATCCAAATGAATAAGCTTTTAACTCACCTTCCAGATTATGGTAATTGCATTTATCAGAAACCATTTGGAATTACAAACTTTCACATCTTGATCTCAATTACGCTTTCCCCTCTGAATTCACTTTAGAACTTTAGATGTCTGATATATTCAACATCATAGATATTTCAGTGCCTTAATAAATAATAATTTAATGAGCAATTTCAGGAATACATTAAAGTGTTTTTTACTTGATTTTATGAACCAATGTATAAATAGAAATGAAATTATAGCACTAAATTGCTATTGAGAGTAATTACTTCTTATTTATATCTGCTAGTAGCCAGAAGGTGTTTTATATCTCTTATTAACTTCTTTCAATGGACTAAATTTAAATCAGAATTAGAATCAAGAAATAAGAAGACTGTCTTTTTATTTTTATCTTATTCAGAACTAGATGTTCTGAACTTTACTACTGCATAGCGGGGACTGAGAATTCCTGCTGGAAGGTGCCATTGTTTTCACTTTCCTCCGCATAACCTAGATTTCAGAGGGTTCTATATTTTTGTTTTCAACAATCGCAACACCCTGATATGGTCACATATCATATGAGTAGGGAGATTTTCTGTGAGAGATTTGTAGGATAATACCATAGTCTTTATTTGGGATATTCAAGATAAGTAAAACTATAAGCTTTTTATTCTACCAATTTATTACCCATTATCATATTTCATACAAGATAAAATTTATATCAACCTAAACACTAACACAGCATTCATTATAGAGACAATTTTAATATAGTTGGAAAGTGACATATATAAAATATTCTGTTTGTTATAATGTAGGTTAAATAATAAACTCATAGAAACCATAATAAATTTTAATAAATTAAGTATAATAAATTTTTAATAAAGAAAATTAATAAATTAAAGTATAACTTAATACATAAAGATACTTTACTAAGGGAAATACTGTTGCCATATGGAACAGAAATTTACTTAAAGAAAGATTAAAAAAGTATTTATTTTACTAATTGAACAACAATTCATAACACACAATAGGAAGATATTTGGCTAAGCTTTAATGGAAGACCTATCCAGTTATCCATAACTCTTAAAATGAGGATTTTTGAGAGAATGTTGTTGACTCTGCATAAAATAGATATGGATCCAATTTCAAGTCAGTCACATAGGGAAAGGGCCAGAGCTTGCAAATATGACTGCTTCAGCCCAACTCTGTAACAGAGTTGGATGTGGGAAGAAGGGGTCCCATGAGAAGGAGAGTGGTAAAAAAAAAAATATTGGTTAAGTATGATATACAGCACATTGGCCAGATACCTAAAATCCAATAAAATAACCATAAATTACCACTATCTCATTAGTTTCAAAGTACATACCTATGGACACTTACTGATTGTATTGTATGTAAGCACATCTTTTTCAAATGATTGTACGGTTTATAGATAAGGATATTGTGGCCTAGAAAATGTGTTAATTTGTAGCTTACAATAGCTAATAAATGGCCTATACATGGTGGGAAGGGGAGCGTCCAATAATGAAAGACATTAACATCCTTGTCAAGCAAGGTATATTCAGTGCTTGACAAGGATCTGAAATACAGGTTCTTCTGGTGATTTGAGTCTTCCCCACTCCACATCCAAAATTTTCAAAAATATGTAGGTTCCTGATCAATTCACTAACTTTATACAGAATATTTAACTGTAATTATTCACAAAGATTCATTATAATCTGACCATTGGTTATTTTGGGCACTGCACACAGATATCAAGTACATACATCCTTTAGCAAAATTATAGAACTGTGCTGCTTTTCCCTGTTTGCTTCCAGTTGGTCCCCCTGGGTTTGAAGTTGTCTTTATCTGAAAGTACATTAATGGAGGCCTTTCCAAGCAGAAAAGACATTCAGTATTCTAGCATTGTATGACCGTGACCCAGAGGACAGAGCCTCGCTGGACACATCTGAGCCTGGAGAAAGCCAGAAATAGTGTAACAAGCAACTTTACTACTGCATAGCGGGGACTGAGAATTCCTGCGGGAAGGTGCCATTGTTTTCACTTTCCTCCGCATAACCTAGATTTCAGAGGGTTCTATATTTTTGTTTTCAACAATCGCAACACCCTGATATGGTCACATATTTCTGTATTTATTAAGACCTCTAGTCTTAGAGAAACCCAACCTAAACAAAATTAAATTAAAAGAGAAACCCATTAGAGATTTATCTACAAAATCTCTGACAAAGCAGGAAACTTTTTCATAAAACATTCAAACCCATCAGTTTCTGTTACATGTCTTCTCCATTCTTAACTGCTCCTCCTTGAAGTTACCCATCATCTTCCCTAACCCAGTCCAGTTCACTGGCTCCCAAGCCTGCTGCCCAGCCAGGATGTTGGTGTTGTCCTCTCTGGTGTTGTCCTCTCTGTCAATCTAGGGTTGCCTTTCATTTCTTTCTGTATAAAAGCCTGTTCCTTTCCTGGATGCTATGGTTTTCCTTTTTCTTGTTTTATCCCAGCTTTTGTGTGGGGCACATCTAGAGGCTTAGGAGAAATGGTACTCAGAACACAGTGTTTTGAGTCCTCTCATTTCTGAAAATTTTATAATAAACTCAGCCTTAACTCACATCTTGATGATTAAACAGTAACTAAGTTTGAAATATTTTTTTTTCTCTGAAGACATTTCTGCATTGTCTTCTAGTTTTTTCTTCAGATATTAAGAAATCTGATAACATTCCAGTTCCTAATTTTTTCCCCTATATGCAAGTTTAAAGCATCTTTTCTTTGTTCTGTTTGTTTGTTTGTTTGTTTGTTTGTTTGTTTTTTTTTAACAGGAACATTCTTTATTTTTCTTTTAAGTGTTCCATTTGATGAAATTTGAAAAGTATATACAGTTGCATAATGAGCATCACAATCAAAGAGCATTTGCATTGCCGCAGGAAGTTCCCTCGTGCCCCTTTTGTAGTAAATCCCCTTGCTCCAGTCTCTGTCAGCTGCTGATCTAATTTTGTTTTGATTTCAGTTTTATGGGTATGTGTATTAGTGAGGGTGTGTGTGTGTGAGAGAGAGAGAGAGAGAATGTGTGTGTGTCTGTGCACTTCATTTATTATTCTGGGCATTGGGGGAGCCTTTCAATTTTGAAACTCTTGGCCTTCAGCCCTGTAAAAAATTTTGAATTACTTCTTTGATAATAAGGAGATCCTAGTTCTCATCTTCTCATCTTCTCTCTTCTCAGAATCTATTCTGAATCAGATGTGGAATCCTTTAGACTAACCTTCTAAATCAGCTTGCATTTTTCTCATTTCATCTGTGTCAATTTGTTTCAATTTTGTGATTTTTTTCAACTCATTTTCAACATTTCTATTGTTTTTTTTTTTTTATAAATACCCACTGTCATCTTTTTTTTTATTTCCAAGATTTCCTTCTTGTTTTATGATTGTTTGTTTTATGGCCTTCTGTTTTTATTTTTTGGGTCCAATCTCTTCTTTCATTCCTCTGAGAATATTAAATTGCTTCATGTCTGAATTTACTTCTGCTTGTTCCTTGCAATGTTTCTGACTCTGCTTTTTCAGACACTGCTTTTATAACTGCATGATTTCATTTCTTTCTGCCAGGGTGGGTACTTTCCTCCAATATCTACCAATCTTTGGCACTCAAAAGCATATTAGACCCTCCATGTGTGGGCGTGGCTCGAAAACAAAAAATCTTACTGTAAGATCCCTAGTTTTAGGTTTCTGTACATTTTTTCTCTCTGGTCTTCCAAGTTCCTTAAGATGAATTTCCCAGTCTCTTCTCTGGGAGTGTAAGTCTAGCAGTCTACCTTTCTGAAAGGGTTTGGGGGCAGAAAAGTCAGGTAGATTTTCACATAAATCCTGTTTGCAGTACATAACCTCTCCGTTCTGCCCAGTGTCTCTTGCTTGGTTCAGAGTACACAATATCATCCCTGAAACGGGATGGGAAGGTATATAGAAGTCCAAATGTTCTTCATAAAAAATTTTAACTTTTAACAAAAACTTTAACCATTTTCAGTTTTTTTTTAATTTTTGTTTTCTGTTTGTGTGTTTGTTTTCCTTTAATTCCTGAGAAGTTTAGGAGTTTCTTTAGCTTGTATCACCTTGACTCTGACTCCTTACTATATAGCTTTAGATTTATCAGGGTACAGTGTCCTCGGTCAGATATAACTTTTCCATCTACTTTCAATTTTCTGAAATCTTGTTGCCATGTCTAGTTTCCTTTATCTGCTGTTGGCCCTTCTCTCTCCTTTTTGTCTTAGTATGTTTATCCCTTTTTTTGTGTTCATTATAGGGTGCTTTCTGAGGGTTAGCAAAGAGCACATTATCAATATGCATTTTTAACTGAAATCGATTTGGCTTTTTAAACTATGTTCATGTGGGGCGCCTGGGTGGCTCAGGCGTTAAGTGTCTGCCTTCAGCTCAGGTCATGATCCCAGGGTCCTGGGATCCAGTCCGTATCAGGCTCCCTGCTCAGCAGGAAGCCTGCTTCTCCCTCTCCCACTCCCACTCCCCTGCTTGGGTACCCTCTCTCTCTCTCTCTCTGTCAAATAAATAAATAAATAAAATCTTTAAAAAAGTTTAAAAAGTAAACTATGTTCATGTGTTAGTTTGACAAAAAAAAAAAAAAAAATGAAATAAGACAATGTCCTTCCTGAGGCACCTGGGTGGCTCAGTTGGGTAAGTGTCCAACTCTTGGTTTCATCCCAGGTCATGATGTCAAGAGTCATCAGCTCTAGAGACCCACACAGGGCTCTGCACTCAGCAGGAAGTCTGCATCCCCCTCCCACTCCCCAACCCTATTCCCTCTTGAACTCTCTCTCTTTCTCTAAAATAAATAAATCAGGGGCACCTGGGTGGCTCAGTGGGTTAAGGCCTCTGCCTTCGGCTTAAGTCATGGTCCCAGAGTCCTGGGATGGAGCCCCACATCGGGCTCTCTGCTCCGCAGCAAGCCTGCTTCTGCCTCTCTCTCTCTGCCTGCCTCTCAGCCTACTTGTAATCTCTGTCTGTCAAATACATAAATAAAATCTTTAAAAAATTTAAAAAAAAAGAAAATAAATCAATTTTTTTTAAAGTCCTTCCTTAAATACTCATCTTAGTGTAGCAAGTACTAAGCTATTATGGTAACAAATACATCTTTGAAAATAGGAATCTACTTTCTAAAAATTTTGTCACTGGATTTCCCATATTGGTTCTTCAAGTATTTTTTTTCCACAATGTAAAAAGACGCAATTATCTTCCTTGAAAAGTAATCAAGTTTTACCCTTGCTCTAAAAATCTTTTCTAAAAACCTTCTCTCTCAGTCCACAGCTCAACACATTTCTTCATTATTACAGTATCCAACTCCTTGCCTTTGTCAGCTGTTTTTCAGGACTCAGTACTTTTCTTTAGACCATCTCTTTTAATACTCTCCTTTCTCTCTCTCATATGCAGAAATATGCCAACCCACTATATACACAAAAATACTCATTTTCAAAGTATCTAGAAGAGTGTTTTATTCTAAAACTCCCTTCTCAAAATACTTGTATAACCCCTCTTTAATGATTATGAATTCACCATAATGTGAAAAATAAGACTGTTGTCTAATAGTTATAATAATTCTTGGTTTATTAACATTTCCTATTTTGATTTTTAACAACTTCTTTGTAGTAGAATTGTGGCCCTCCAAAATATATGTCCACATTCTAAACATGGACACCTGGGAATGTTTCCTTGAAATGAAGAGATTATCCTAGATGACAAATGTGACTTACAAGGACAGATTTCCTTACAAGAAAAAGGCAAATTTTAGACATAAGAGGAGAAGACATGGGCACATAGAAGAGAAGGCAATGTAAAGACTGAGGGAGTTATGGGAACCATGTGGCTCTCAACCAGTAATGTCAAGGATTACCAGAAACTACAGAAACTAGAAAGAGGACATGGAATGGATTCTTGAAGACTGAGGCTCGAAGTCTCCAGGAGAAATTGACTCTGTTGACACCTTGATTTCAGATTTCTGACTTTTGGTTTCCAGAACTTCGAGACTTCGAGAGAATAAAATTCTGTTATTGGAAGCCACTAATTTTGTGGTCATTTGTTATGGAAGTCCTAGGAAATTAACTGTACACCTTTTTTTTTTTTCACGCCCCAGTCCTGTTCATCTGCTTCCCTGAAGTTTGATCTCAAAGGATGGGGGAGCCAAGATAAGGTGGCATGGGAGTTAGGATCACTCTCTAAGCTCGGAAACTGTTGTACTACACTGAAGGAAGTGACCTGGCTGATCATAAGAACTTTAACTTCAGAAACTGGTATCACTGGTTGAGGGTAATGTAAGTTCAGGATCACCACGCTACCATACCATTATAGCATACTATTAACTCTACCTTGAAGAAGATCTCCCTTGTGTTTAAATCATCAAGTTGAATTTTTAAGTATCTATCAAATATCAGTACTAGGGTCAGTATGTGAGTCACTTTTTTTTTTTAGATTGTGTTTTATTTAATTCAAACCACTTAGGATGTAGAGTGGAGCTATTATAATTTTAAGCAACACTAAACAAATTAGACCATTAATCTGTTAAATAGATCATCATGAATTCTTTGGAACGGGTTGATTTATGAAAAGGGAGTATTCTAATGCATTCTATTTTGTATGATATTCTTCTTCAGATATATTTGCTGCTTATTTCTGACAGTTGGCTAACTAAATAAAGAAACCTCCTTTACATTTACACCAGATCAACAGTGTTATGATATTTACTTTATGAATAAACAGTATCTAGCATAGTAGTGTATTTTCATAATTTTTATTTTCTTTCAATGAAGCTATGAAAGCATAAAAAATAAAATAGTGGCCATTAGTATTATTCAGGTTTAAACATATATCCCAAGCAGATCTTGACAGCTTTGTTCTGTAATGTAGTAAGTTTGTGGTTTTGTGGATATTTTTTATAATTTTACTATGAGAAAAATTGAAGTTGAAATCTAGAGCAATTCATTCAACAAAAATTATTAAATGTCTTCTCTGAGTTGACCTATGTGCTCAATGTTGGAAATCTATTTTTAATAGTAGGGTTTATTTTCTTTGTAGTTTCTTATGAATCAATCTCCAAACACTGATATGAAAACACACACACACACACACACACACACACAAGGAAACTTAACATAAATCTGTTTTAAGTTTATGAAAGACCTACATCTCTTTACTAAGAATAGGGAAGAGAGGACTGCAATGAGATTTGAATGTTAAGGGTGTTAATTATGCCTAGATTTTGTACATTTTAATATCTGAGTGTATTGGACTAATATAGACATATATGAATTCACATAAGTAAAGATTTTATTTAATTTCTAGTGTGTCGTTGTAAAGGTACCAGACCATGGGAGATATGAGTTTGTATGATATGGTATGATTCCTTTAAAAAAATGGTAAGGAATAGGATTTTTTTTTAATCTCTCTAGGAATTTATCTTTAGTTTTAGGCACAGTTGGTGTTGTGGGTATGTGTGAAGTATGCAAAGGAAATAGACTTTGTGTTGTACAGGTCATTCTTGGTTTGGTTTCACAATCCATACTTGCCCAAATTAGCTTCCTTAAATCACTCCCATACCAATGGTCCTGCTATTTTGTGTTCTGCAGTTTCTAAAAAGTTAGATCTATGGAAGAGTATTTACTCTTCCCCAATTAAGCCAGATACTAAATGAAAAATCTAAAAGCTTCCCTTATAAATATTATAAATTCTTAACAATTTTGAAGTGTCAGTAAGAAATCTGATTTCCAGCCTTGCTCAAATGCAGAGATAATAGCAGGTAGAAAGTGCCACCTATTGTCTATGGAGACAGAATCCCCAGTTCAGATGATCACAAGTGAATGCATTGCTTGATATAACATTAATTTTAATTAGTACTTTTGAGAGCCTGTTATATGCTAAGTACTCTGTCAATAACTGAGACTGTTGCAGCCAAGTTAACAAAAATAGTCCTGATCTGGCTTATACTTTAGGAGAGAAAATTCACAATTTAAAAAGAGGACAAAGTAAATGTTGTAGTATGTTTGAGGATAGTGGGCGCATTAGTGGAGAACAGACTTCAGGAACATGAAGAAAAGTTCACAGTGTGAGTGGAGCAGAGACTCCATTGCCATGCCCACATCCCTAGAGCCATACTTCTTCAGTGAGGTATAAATTAGTTCTAATCAGCCAGACTTTTTCCCCCTGAAGACATAAAATTTAACACAGCCTTCAAGGGTGGCAAGTCCAGGAAATAATCCTCAAAGTCTGTGGCGGGGGATTATATAAAGGCACAGTCCCCTTGCCTCTTAGGTCGGTTAATGCTGAGATGTGTGTTTTACTGTTTCTCAAGTTTCTTCACATGTTAGGCTCCAATCATTCCTTGATAATGAACCCTTAACTGGCTGCCTTTCTTCCCCTGCATGGTGCCCCAACTTTCCTACAAGGCTTCCCTCTATATCTCAAACAAAATTATTGTACTTAAATCATGTTACAGGGTCTGGCTCTGGTGGACATTTGATAATATAAGTGTTCTTAGAGAGCAAATTCTATAAATAGGACCCTTAAATTGGAAAACTAGCCAGACAAATGTCAAAAACCCCTTGGAAGAGAATGCTTAGGGGAATGGTAACCACTTGGATGCCAGAATATCACATTAGTAAGATTCCCACATATACTGAACTGGAATGAAGTGCAGGTAGAAGAGAAAGTTTATTTTGAACAAGAGAAAACATTTGAGGGATGTGATGGTGAGGGAATTTCTGAGGATTTGGAGTTGGTTGATTGTTGAGAAGGAAGATAATCAAACTGATAATGAGAGAAAAATATGATACCATTATCCAAATGGCAGCCATAATAACATTAGATATGGTGTCATTTTGTTTTGTAAAAATAATTTGTATACATTTAACCATTAGATACCTTAGTAGATTGAATAGTGCCTCCCCAAAAGATATGTCTAAGTCATAATCCCTGGCACCTGTGAATGTAATTAATTGCAGATGTAATTAAGGTAAGTATTGGGATGGGGTCATACCGGATTAGAGTGGACCCTAAATCCAATAAGAACATCCTTCTATGTGACAGGAAGGGACACACAGAATCACTAGGAGAAGCCATGTGAGGACAGAGGCAGACATTGGAGTTTCCCTGCCACAAACTTGGGAGCCATCAGAAGCAGGAGAAGCTGAGGAAGGATCCTTCACTAGAGCCATCTGATAGACTATGGCACTGCCAACACCTTGACTTTGAACTTTTGGACTCTCAAACCACAAGAGCATAAAATTCTGTTGTTTTAAGCCAATATAGAGACTTTTAAATCCCTGGAATGAAAGGGCTGCCTCTGACTTCACTGAAATATCAGACGGTTCTTGTGAAGGCCCCAAGGAAACTGGAAATTATCAGTGTGGGCGTGCATGTGTGTGCACTTGAGAGGAGTGTGCATGAAAAAGCAGGGGTGTGGCACATGTCCCAGGGTACAACTGTAGCTTGGAAGGAAAATTTGTCTTTTATACATTTGTTAAAAATTTGAATCCTCAAAATTTGTGTAGATTTTTTTCTTTACTTTTAGAACTTAAAGTACTTCTGACACAAACCAGTTATCTAGAGGGAAATTAACTTACTTTTCTTGAGCCTTGGCTTCTTCATATACAAAACAAGAGATTTCAAGTTGGGAAAGATTTTTCTTTCTAAAATAATCTTATTCTAATCGTCTGATAAATTTTAAACATAAATCAATTTTATCATAAAATTATTAAATTGATCAGTAAAAGCATATATATTGAGAATTGATCAATTTTGTTTAATTACTGCCCCCAAAATTCATGAGTTAGTCATCTACATTTTAATTGTCTGTATTCAATCTATTTATTTCTTTTCATTTGTGAGGGAGAACAATGGATTTCGTAAGCAGTGACAAAAATCAAGTGTTGATTTGACTCTTGCTTCTCAGTGTACAACTGGATTATGTTCAATACCATTGATTCTGTGACCTATTTTACATAATCACTTACCATATTAACAACTAATTATCACTACACACCTTTAATGTTGAGAAGAAAAACTTGCCTCTAATAATTAAAGTTTTATTGAGGATCATTAAAATCTCATTGATTTTTTCTTTATTATTAATGGAGTAAAACAAGTTTGCATTTGTATTGGAATACAAAAGCTAACATACAGTAAATAAGTTAGGAATATCTCAATTAGGGATTCAATGGATAGAGCCTACACAAATACACATTAATACATTCAGTATTTTTAAAATTTACTCTCCATTTCCTGTATAAGGAGCTTTTCATATTCAAATATCTACCCAATCTTCCTTTTGCCAGTTCTAACTGATCAAAGAACATTTTGTTTCTCTATTGTGTATATATTTAGGAAGTTTTAATTTGGACTATTTTGAATGTTGATTTGCAAATATTCAATGTGTCTGAAAAAAAAATCAGTCCTGAGTTTTAGCATTATTTTGTTTCAAGTAAAATCTTGGGGCATAGACTGCACAATTCAGTAAGTAGTCACTAGCCATATTTGACTACTGAAACTCAAATATTGCTAGTCCAAATTGAGATGGGTTATATCTGTAAAATGCACAGCAATTTTGAAAATTTAGCACATAAAAATGAAAATTATCTGAATGATTTTACATTGATTTCAGTTAGAAATGATAACATTTTGGCTATATGTTTAAATAAAAAAGGATATTAATTTCATCCTATCCTTTTAACTTCTTTTAAGTATGGATATTAGGAAATGTATACTGAAATATACTCAGAGTTTTGGCTTATATGATTTTTCTTTTGGACAAATGATGTTCAATTTTACATAATCATTAAAGCTCCTGCAGGACTACAAACTAGCATACAAGGAAAGGAGTTATAAAGAAAGGAGAACACTTATTGAACACATATAATGCACAGGGCTTTATACTATGACTTTCTTTATAATCAGTCTTCACGATAACCTTCTGAAAATGATTTCATTATTTTCCCTACTTTGCTGTTAAGACAGCTGAAGCTTAGAGTGGTTTATTGACTTACCTTTCAAATAGGACAAGTTAAAAGTAAGGTCAGAAGCCAGAACATTTATTACACATTACTTGCAAGTTTCTTTATTTAAAAAATTAATTTCTAGTAGAAGATGTCAGAGACTGCTTCTTGCCTCCAATATCTATTTTCCCCTTTATCATAGTAATATAATACCTCATTTTATCTGGGCCCTGTATTTCTCAATCTACCTACAGTTACATATACTGTATGACTAACATGTGTCCAGGGGGATGTAAGCGGATGGGAATCTTCCTCAGAAAAATGATGTATGTCCTTAGCTCCTTCTACTTTATCCCTTTCTCCTTGAACACGTGTGACATCTGGAGTCAAAGTAAACATTTTGGACTGTAACACTTTAGGGATTAAAAACCACTTCTTGGAGAACAACAAGATAAATTACCCTGAGTTTCTGGAAATTTCACTCAGAAGAACTGGCATAACAGGTGGATGCCTTTCCTTGAGACTTCCACGGATGGGAGAAATAGAAACAGATAGTGTTGAAGCCACTGACATGTTTGCTATCTGTGGTTTTTAAATAAATGCAGTCCTACTTGATACCGATAGTTACTAAATAGCCCTTAAAATGGAATGGAAAATTTGTAGTTGGTTTCAAATTTTTGGATAAACAGTTACTGAAAAGCCTAGAGAATAATGATAACTTAGCAGCAAGAAATAGGAGTATTTTAACTAAGGGATTTGTGGGGCTTTTCTGGCAGTGATAAAAAGCAGAAGGAGAAGTGAAGGGGATAATAGAACTTAACCAAATATAAGTGACAAACAAGAAGACACAACCTGCCATAGCTTCTCTATAATTGTGCATAAAATCCCATCCCTTGTGTCTCAGGGATACCTTTCACTCTTAACTAGTGCCATTTGGTGTTCAGATCTCTTTCCCAGCATCATCTTGAGATCAGTAATAGCATAAATACGCTTTTAAGTTGGTAGATCTACGCTATAAGCAGTAACAAGCTCAGTACTTTTCTCTATTAGCCTAAAGTCATCAGAATGATAAAATACGCCAAGAAAAATGCCCATTCCTGATCTGTCTCAACCATGAAATCAGGAAAAATATACAAAATATATGGGAGAAGTTTCTTCTTATACACCACTGCTATACAAAAGTCTAGAGCTGAAAACCAATACAAAATGCCAATAATGATTGTTGCCTTCAAATGCAAAGTGGACAGCTAGAACCAAATGGGGAAGCTATTTATTTTATTTTACTACATGCTCAAGGCTTGATTTTCATTTTTCCCACCTTCAGGTTGTCATTTTGCCCATGAAGTTTTTCATTAAACTTTCAGCTGACAAGCAAATGATAGTCTTCAAACCCGGGATTAGTTCAGTAATAGGAATTCTTGCTTGAGGCTCTATCTGCATTTCTGAGGCCGAATAGTGTCCAAGAGTTCTGCTAGAATCTGCTAGCAGATTCTAGATTAAGGACTCTCTCCTCCTACTTTCCCTCCACCCAAACCCTTCCATTCAGTCAATTTATTTAAGCAGTCTTTCCCTCTTGGATTTCAAGCTGAGGAAGAAAAACAGGCAGGCATAGAAACTAACCACCAGAGACAATATCACCTGTTATGTCTTTGTTAAAAATACAAATCAGTGTGGAGACCAAATTGCCAGATTTTAAGGAAGTTTACTAAATCTTTTCACCAAATTAAATTTGTAAGTTACTAACAGTAACTCTCAATGGCCTGCTGAAATTGTTTTTCTCGTTTAAATTTTTTACATATTATTCTAATTACATTATTTTCTGTATATACATTATATACTAAAATAAAATTTCCCCTTTAAAAAATGGAAACTAAAAGCAGAGAAAATAAAACTTACCCAGGTTGTTTTTCAACATTAAGTAGTGTGTTTAGGGCTAACATATTTTAAAAAATGGGAATTTTGCTTTAGAGGAATATAGTAAGCAAAAACCCAAGTAAAACGTAAATCTATTACTTACACAAACTGGGTTGAGGCTTTAAAACTAAGGATCAACAAAATAAAATAATTTAAAAAAACATATTCTGTTTTTCTTCAATTATTTTAAAGTTTTAAAGGACTTGCCTCTGTGCAGAAGCTGTCACTGAGAGAATTCAGTCAGTTTAAAATAATCATCAAATTTCAGCATTCCTGGGATGTAGCTAAATTTCTCAGGAAACCTATAAATATTTCTCAGATAACTTTGAATATATGAAGTGACTCTAAGCTAATGAAAATTGAATGGGGGCTGGAGTTTTCCCCCAAAGCCTAATGTTTAGAATTTTAATCTACCATATTCAGTCAGCCCTAATTAGAGGACTTCAGCACTATGCAGACATCTATCACCATGATGTGACTCTGGGGAGGCATGTGTGGGTAATTAATCACCACGAATACCTGCCTTCTCTCTTTTCCCTTGTGCAGATTAGAAGAGAGAGAGATGAGGAGAGTCACTGTGTTGTATAAACAACTACATATCTTATCAGTTCAATTATTTTATCTTCTTAGAAGAAGAGCTTTCTTTTAAAAAGTTGCTAATGTCCATTTTTCATTCTTTTTAATATATACTTTCGTGAGCATTCTCTTCGCCTCACCTGAAAACAACAGAGCTGCCTCACTGGACGGGTTGGGGAAGGTGGGAATTTACTGTCTTACCCAGAGTGTTCTTTTCTGTCTCAAAGGACAGAGCTGCTGCATGTGAATCCCTAGTGCTTATCCATGAAACACCTGCCTTTTCTTTGGAGATTTCCATCCAAGTATTGAGAGTCTGACCTTTCTTAACTCAGGAGATAATGACAAGGCTGCCAAACATGTGTTGTCTCATAATTGCTTTTACAGATCTGTGCCATAAGCTATGATTAAACACTAGGAGAAAGGTCATTAAGAGATTAAAAATAAAAGAAGAAAATGGCCTATTAAGGGAAATTAATGAATTTAGAATTCTGTAGCACCTATGTATAACCACAAAGAGAGACAGTAAGCATAATGAACTTTAAATTGAAGAATATTTTTTCTGCTGGGCGATCACAGTTTGGGTATGAGTGGCAGCTTTTACATAGTAAATGCTGATATTTGTGCTCTACAAGACAGTAATGAGAAAAGGGTGGTAATTGTCTTTCCATGTAAAGTAGTGAAGAATAAAGGAGGCTATTCTCTACAGTTTCCCAAGGGAATTGTATACTTTGAGTTACTCAACCCTGATGTGTGTCTCATTCAAAATTTGAAATTCAAAAAATTTTCCATCAAGCAAATTGGAGTAGGCAGAAACAACATAGGTCACTGAGTCTAAGGTTCAAAAACCATTGGAAGAATCAGAGTAGACCATAAACATGGTCAGAGTGAAGCTTCTACTGGATTTTGACCTAAGAAATGGCAACTCCTCTCTGTAGATAAAGCAAAGCATCTTAAAGATACATTGTTTAATTTGGGGAGACTTTGGTCTGAAGATATGTTCAGAGGTTTGTAGAGCTCTTTAGAGGAGCTGAGAAATGAAAAACTATCTGCAAACAGAAATAAAAAACCTCTAATTAAAAAAACAAAAAAACAAAAAACAAAACAAAACAAAAAAAACCCCAAGGGACGCCTGGGTGTCTCAGTGGGTTAAGCCTCAGCCTTTGGCTCAGGTCATGGTCTCAGGGTCCTGGGATTGAGCCCCCCATAGGGCTCTCTGTTCAGCAGGGAGCCTGCTTCCCCCTCTCTCTCTGCCTGCCTCTCTGCCTACTTGTGATCTCTGTCTGTCAAATAAATAAATAAAATCTTTAAAAAAAAAAAAAAGCCAAATGAATGCAGCAAGAGGAAATGTAAACCAGAAATTTTTCAAAGATTAAAGTGATGGTAGCATAAACATAGTACTGGAACTTGAGTTGTGTTCTAAAATTTGGACTTAAATAGACAAAGATAGAATTAAAAGAGCCTTCCCCATGAAAAGAGAGGCAAACACAAGATTTTAGAAAGAGATTTAAAATCAGACCATGAGAAGCTAATGTTTTACCTATGGGAAGCTAGGTTAATTTGTGAATTAAAGAATATCTGTGTTACCAAAACTCTTGACTTTGCAATTTTGGTTCTTTAGGATCCAAGGAAAAAAGAAGAAAACACTAGTAATGTAGTCTTAGCAAATTTTATTTAAATCTTGGCTCCAACCCTTATCAGGCAAGCAGATCGTGACCAATTCAAAGTGTGACTCAGAGAGGAAAATAATTCAAATGATTGTATCTATTTGTATAGATGCTATTATACCTTCTTCTAATATAGCCTCCCAGTTTAGTCTCCCATCCACCCTGCACTGCTCTTACGATATACCGATTAGGCAAAAAATATTGGTAAGAGAGTTTGTATTTGGAGTCGTTATCTTCTTTTCATTTGAAGCAGCTTTTAACTGAATCAAAAAAGTAAAATGTGGTTTGATTCATCGGGCAAAGCAAAAAGCCAAAGGAAAACTTTGTTAGAAAGAAAAAAAAAAAAGAAACAAGCAAGGGAAACAAACACAATCTGATTTCTAGACTGGTGAAATAAGTTATCATTGTTTTTGTTTTTAAGGTTCCAAATGAAAGAAACCCTTTTGTATGTAGTTAAAAACCTTATCCCCAGGTGAAAGTTTCACTGTGACTAAGAGCAAAGCCATTTGTTAATACAGTCACTATTTATAAAACTGGCAAGTAGGCAGGACCTTCCCTAATTCGAGTATTTCCAAATAGTTAATTTTTATAATTATCAGGGTTTTTTTTTTTTTTCCTGATCTACCCTGCATTAGAGAACAAGAAGTGACATTTTCCCTGGTAGTAGTGCTTTAAATTAAAATACGTACCGTCAGAGCATGTCAATAAGTAACATCAGGGAATGAACATAGTAGTTCTAGCACCTTGGGTTTATATCACTAAAATTTAAATAGAGTAATTTCAGATCATATTAGCAAGGGAAGTTTGGAGATGACATCAGAAATTTGTTTTTTAAAACATAATATGAATCCAGGCTTATGTTAATTAGCAAAAAAAAAGGGATGATTAAATTTGTGTAAAACATGAAAATGAAGGCATGTGCTAATAATATTTTATGATATAACTTAAAACAATTTCCCATTTGAATTTCAGGAAAGGATTTAGAAAGGAGTGAATTCCAAAAAAAAAAAATTTAAGATTGCATTTATTTATTTGAGAGAAAGGGAGAGAGATGGGCACATGGCGTGGCGGGGGGAGGAAAAGAAAGAGGGACAAGCAGACTTCCTGCTCAGCAGGGAGCACATCTCAGGGCTCAGCCCCAGAATCCTGAGATCATGATCTGAGCCACAGTCAGACACTTAACTGACTGAGCCACCAAGGTGCCCCAGTTCCAAAATTTTTTTATAAAATTTAATGATTCTCAATGATTATCAATTTTTCTTTTGCAACAAGAGAAGAGAACAATTAACCGTCTTCTTGAGAAAGAATAATATAATCCATTTATGATTTCTAAGTAAAGGCATCAAGAGAAAAATAAATTTAGATAGCAAGAGTAATCCTAGCAGTGCTAAGGGAGCATTTTATGAAGTGAGGTAGAGCAAGAACAATGCCTGATTGCCAGCGCTAAAGCATTGAGAAGGAGAATGCTAATCTTGGCTGAGAGCATTTTTTTTCCCTTTGTAGAGTACTCTAGTTTTAAGTCATTCTTTCAACCAACAGTGCTGATTCATCAGCTTTGAAGAAATTATTAAATTCAATGTCAAGTTCTTTGTGGGAGCTCAGTAAACATTAATCAAGGGAGCTGATAAGAATTTACAAAGCGGAAAACAGTATCATCCACATATTTGTGACATACAATAGAAATTGTACTACCTCTGTAAATTCAATTTAAAAAGGGAGGAACTAAAGTGCCAACAGTTGTCTATCCAAATTGTCTTCTTTCACACCTTCTTTCACATCTTTCTAAATAAAAAAATGATACTGGTAACTTCTTGGTATAAAAATTGCACTTATTGGATCTGAAGATTTAACATATTCATAATTACACTTTCTTGTAATTCAATAGAAAAATATTTAGGAAGCTTATTATGAGCCAAGCTATCAAAAATTAATGCCACAACTGTCCCATATTAAAATTATCATCATTACTAGGCTGAGGGAGTGGGATAAGGGAGGGGTGGGTGTAGCGCACAAGTCTGATAAAAAGGCACAAAGAAAAGGAAAATAATGTTCAGACGTGCTGTAGATACTTTCCTATGTACCTCATTTCACTTAGTGTTTAACTTACATCATCCTACCAATATAGGAGTAATTAATTACCTATGTTCCTGATATTTTTTTTTTCTTCCTTAACAAATGAAAAATCCTGGCCTAATGTTATGTGATTCTCCTGGTAATTAAGGGCTGTAGCTAAGATCTGAAGCTATGTCTATTTTACTTCTGATTATATAGTCTTAAACACATTGCCTCAGGGTCTAGGGGGAACACTTTGGCTATCACATTTCTCTTCCACAGTGTGATACTGTTCCTAGCTATAAAACAGACTGATGGCTCCAGGAAACCATAACAAGAAGTTGTTTTTTTTATTATTTTTTTAATGACCCACTTTGTCAATGACACAACCATTTCAAATTCCACTGTTTACTACTGCTTATTGTGGGAAATATTTGTAATTTCCAGAAACCAAGCATCGCAGTTTATGCATTATCACCTGAACTCTAATTTTCTTATCATCTTGGACATCTTCTAATTGGATCTCATCCTTTGTGAGGGTCAGGATTAAAACACTGTGCCCTCAGAAGCCCTGAATCAGTAAATTAACGATCCGTAAGTCTTCAGTCTTTCACTTTGCTCACCTCCTGATCTTATCTAAAATTTAACTGTCGGTCCAGAATCATGTTTTGCCTGTTTTCCTCAGATCTACGAGGTAGACAGGATGTGTTCTACTTTCAACAGCTTTATTTTAAGCATTCTACTTTCCTACCACCACTACTTATTTGCTGATCCAACTTATTTATTCTACTGTACTTGTTTTCTCAATTTATTGGTACCTCTTTCCTGCACTTCCATGCTCACTCAATTTGTATATATTGATGTATTATTGAAATGACCTCATGAGAAACATTCACAAGTTTCTGGTCCACTCAACCTCCATCATCCTTGAATGCAGGATATTCCATCTCTGCATACGCCATCAAATCACTGAAGGTAGCTGTGGGGAAAGAGCAGTTTCACCATTAATTCACAATAGCAAACACAAATAGCACTGCCAAGGAAACCTATTTTTCTGTTGGTATCTTTTCCTTTAAAATTTTTCAAGACTCACCCTTCCCTACTAACCTTTTACTTTCAGATAGTGATTTCACTTTATATTTCATTGAGAAAATAGTATCTAACACAGAAAAAGAACCATTTTTTTCTCCACCAATATGTCTAAAATCCAACTCAAATTTGTATCCTTCATCTGTCTTTTCTTTTATCCCCTTCCTCCTATCAATAATAGTCTTTTCCTGGGTTCTGAATAATATCTATTTGATTTTACTTAAAATTTTAGCTTACTCCAAATATATCCAAAGCATCTTCTATAATTTGTGCTTGATTTTCTCACTTTCTATTTACTTGTCAATCGATTTCCATTGACTTTGCAACTTTATAGTTAACTTTGCAACTATACTAGAGTGATGAAAAACTATCATGTTTTCTCACCTATCAATATTTCTTTAATCTCATCTTACTTGAAATCTCATCAATCTCCCCTTCTTTCTGGGATAGTTCTTCTCTGGATTCCTTGAAATTACACATCCCTGACTTTCCTCTTCTCTTTCCCTTTTCCTTCTTCCTAGGTCCCCTTTCTAGGATAGACCAATTTAAAACTGTAAAGATGGGTGTGCCCCAGAGGTCAAGTTAGAGTAATTTTTTTTTTCTTTTCTATTTATCCTCTACTCTGAAAGATTGCATCTAGTTGTAAAAAATATATATATATATGATAATTTCTTAATTTATATGTCCAGAAGTTAATCCAATATTTTATTATACCTCTTTAGTTGCATATCTGATAAGCATCTCAAATTTCATATATACATTATGAATTACAGCTTGTATCTCTTCCCAGGATTCCCTTCTCAGTAACAGCATGGCAGATCCCACAACTTGGGAACACCCGTTATTTTTCTCACTCATGTTTTCCTCATCCAACCCATCATCATGTGCTTTCAGGAATAATTCAAATATGTCTAAATATACCAACTTTCCTGCCTCAATTTTTGGCCCCCATTCAATCAGTGTTCCATGCAACATTCAGAATGACATATTTTTTTTTAAATCCAATGGAATAATGTTCCTTTCCAGCTGCAAAAAAGTTTTCAATGACCTTGCATTAAAATAGAAATAAAAATCAAACTTCCTACTATAGCCTTCAGGTCTGCCAGCTGTCTCATCTTGCCAGATTCTTAGCTCTCTTACAATCATACAGACTTTGTTTGTTCAGGGGTGTAGCACTTGCCCTTTGTGTTCTTTGCTTGAATTGCTTTTTTTAGGGACCTTGCTGTACTAATTCCTTTGTGTTTCTTGTTTCTCATCTGTAGAAAGCCCTTCATTTTAGCACCATGTGGAATTGTCCTCCATTATTCCATCAAGTAATCTTGTTTATTTATTTCAAAATGTTATTATTATTTTTCCTTTCCATTTAAATGTGGTCAGTTAAGATAAGGATCTTGGCTATTCTGACAAGATGAGACTAGAGCTTTCTTCCATAGAACAGTAACTTGCACATAGTAGGCTTCAATAAATATTTGTTAAACTAAAGAATGAGTCAATGGACACATCATTTCCCAAAATCATCAATAAGGGAAGTAAAAACGTTTGAAAGAAAATACTGTGATACTCAAAGTTCAAAAGCCCACTGTAATTTTCAAAAGAATTACTCTTATATAAATATGATAATAAAGATGTTGCTCTTTCTAGAATATCAACAGAGATAGGTAGTACTGTAGAATGTGTGCAAGATGAACCTCAGAAGTGTAATTTGGAAGGTCTAAAAGAAAGGTAATTTTTTTTTATTTCAGAAATTCTAATATTTAAAAATTCAGTTTCTTACCATTTTTGGAAACCTCTTATGTTTCTTAAAAGAGTAACTGGAATCAGATTCTGTGCCCTAAGTCTATGTTTTGATTGAATAGGTACATACGCACAAGTGATGGAGATGGGAATAGTTACATTAATGGACATTCTGTTTTCTTTCAGAATTAAGTAAATACACTTAAGAGATGCTACTTTGCTTTAAACTCTAAATCCATCAGTCTTCTTTTACTCATTATAGACATTCTTCTCGTGGTATTTAAAACCTCTAAATTTTGTTTGTTTGTTTGTTTTTCTAACAAAAATATCATTCTAGAGAATGGAGTTTTTGTTAAGACAATGCTCAGGTAAAAAAGGAGCTCCAGAAATGGGTATGTACGTTTCACAATTGTCACCCTCACCATCCAAAAGTGTAAGTGCAAGTATGTTGAGTATTCTAGAATCTAAACTAATTGTTAAGATGTCCAATGGTGATCCTTGTTCAATTATTTTAAAGAGCCATTGTTGAGACACAGTTCTTCATGGCTCTCTCATATTTCTGCATGTATTCCTAGCAAGACACTTCTGCCCTTTTGTCCAGACTCACTTTTCCAGGATGTCTAGATAGCAAACAACCTTGGGAAATAGAAACAGTGTCTTTCTCTGAAGCAAAGGTTGGGCATGGCTATTGCCCACTCTAAAGATTGGGGTTGCCCATGTCCAAGCTTACTCTTTTGTAATCAAATACATTACTTCTCCATTATTTTAGGCCATCTTCACATTGCCATGTGAGAATTTAAGCTTGGGAACTGATGCTAAGTGTCCTATTTAAAAAAATGTATATATGTACATATATGCATATACATATATATGCATATATGTACATATATAAATGTATATATGTACATATATAAATGTATATATGTATACATATATAAATGTATACATATATAAATGTATATATGTATATGTATATATGTATATGTACATATATAAATGTATATATGTATATATAAATGTACATATATAAATGTATATATGTACATATATACATTTTTTTTAATAGGAGTATAGTTGATACACAATGTTACAGGAGTTTCAGGTGAACAACATAATGATTCAACTTCCCTACACATTATGCTCTGCTCACCACAAATGTAGCTACCTTCTGTCACCATACAAGGCTACTACAATATCACTGACAATGCTGAGACCTGTATCTTCCTCTCTCCCCCACCCATTTTGCACATCCTCCCACCCTTACCTCTAACAGTCTTCAGTTTGTTGTCTGTATTTGTAAGTCTGATTCTGCTTTTTGTTTGTTTATTCATTTCTGTTTTTTTTAGATTCTGCACATGAGTGAAGTTGTATGGTATTTGTCTTTCTCAATCTGACTTATTAAAGTGAGGTACTGCTATTACTCTGTGTAATCAACCCACCTTAGTCTCTGGCCTAGGAGGTGTGTGCCTTCTCCCAGCCTCTATACAGTGAGAACAGGCTAAATTGTTTGCCCACGAGTAGGTTAGAAGTTCAGATCCTTTACACTTCTTGATGGTCATTGGTATTTCTCTGGTCATCTACCGGCCAATTAATGTCCTTAGTTTCCAATGTATCAATATCTGTTTATCTCCAGTTATTAAATATTTGTATCACACTATGGTACTTTTTGTATTGTATAGATGAAATTCTATTAAAATGAAAGTCCATAGTACTATATAAATACCCACCACTCTCTATTTTCTATCTTTAATAATTAACTTTGACTTTTTACTTTTACTTTATTTTTGGAAACATACAATAATAGATAGATATGTTTGATTCAAGTTTAGTAATTATTGTACCAGAGATGTATTCCCATAGACATACTAAAATGTTTTCTGTGATAAAAATCTATTTGGGGAAATTTGAGCATTTACTATATAAAGTATTTCACGTTTGAGAGTCTTTGTACATTTAGAGTCTGGATAAACCTCAGAATGAGTTAGTTTACTGAAAAATCAGTCTCTGTTACATAGCCAATTCACTTAGAAACATACACGTTGAAATATGCCACAAACTAAATTGTCATTACATTGGAAGTTCTTCACAGCTTCCTGTGGTATGGATGTTTAAATAACTACATTGACTGAAACGTCACTTCCTTGTATGCTTATTTATTCATTTACTTTTGAGAACGCTAACTGAAGGAGATACATGGACATGTACTTTTAGATTTACAGATAGAAAAAGAGATTATTTGTCTAGAAATACATACATATCTTTTTATATATAACTTCCTATGTGAACTCACTAGATGTTTTGACATTCATAATTAGTTAACTAAAAATTTATAACAACTCTTTACATTCAAACAATTTCCAAAAAGGAACTGCTGTAAGTGTGTACATTCAAACAAAATGTTTTCTGTCTTAGAATTTAGGTGCTTCATAGAAAGGTGCATTGAAATAACAGAGCACCCAACTATGAATATGTTTGTCAAAATACATGGTTGTCCCAATGGTTTACTAGGAAGTTCACATACAGTGAATTTAGCCACATATAAGAGTAAATAATTAGGTCACATATGTGTAAGACATCTCAGAATTCTTTTTTTTTTTTTTCAAAGATTTTATTTATTCATTTGACAGAGAGAGAGATCACAAGCAGGCAGAGAGGCAGGCAGAGAGAGAGGAGGAAGCAGGCTCCCTGCGGAGCAGAAAGCCCGATGCGGGGCTCGATCCCAGGACCCTGAGATCACGACCTGAGCCGAAGGCAGTGGCCCAACCCACTGAGCCACCCAGGCGCCCCGACATCTCAGAATTCTAATCATGGTATTCTTAAGAGTGTTATTTGGGAAGACAGATTTGAAATTAATAAACCAAAATTTGATCAAGCATATATCTACTATTTTAGTTCATTTGGTCTGCTATAAGAAAATACCACAGAGTGGGTAGGTTATAAAGAGGAAATTTATTCCTCACAGTTCTGAAGCCTGGAAGTTTAAGATCTAAGCACTAACATGATGAAGTCGCTCTTCCTGGTTCATACCCAGTGCTGCCTTACTGAAGATTTATAGAATCTATTTTATAAGAACACTAGTCCCATTCCTAAGACTCCATGACTTAACCATCACTTTTCAAAGGCTCTTCTTCATTCTACCATAATGTTGGACATTAGGATTTCAACATATGAATGGAAGAGGGAAGAGATTCATTGAGACCATAGCACAAGGCCAGGTTAACCAAATGCTTACTGTCTGTCAAATATTGTGTATAAAATAATGATCAAAATAGGTAAAAGTTCTGACTTCCTAGAGCTTACTGTTCAGTAAATATTGACTAAGCAATGATTTAAATTCAAGATTTTGCCAAATGCTGTAAAGTAACCACTCCAGTATGATAAAAGAGACATAATTTAGGCTCACACTAAGAAAAGCCTTTTAAAGACATTGGATGGATTATCAGTAGAAGTAAGCATAGCAGAGTCTGAGGTTGGCCATGGAGAAAGGGCTTTAAGTATACAGAATCCAACATGAATACTCCTTTATCAAGGTTTCCCAAAGTGAAAAATAATTTTGTTGCTAGCTAGCTAAAAGAGATTTCTTAATATATACTAATTCCCTTGTTCTGCTTCCATGATCATCAAGCAAACTTTTGATAATATGGTGCGTGATATAGCTTGCCTTTGGTGTGAGAGAATGAGTCATAGCGCACATAATTGTGCATTTTATAAAATTTTTTTTAAAGATTTTTTATTTTTATTTATTTGACAGAGAAAGATCACAAGCAGGCAGAGAGGCAGGCAGAGAGAGAGGAGGAAGCAGGCTCCCCGCCGAGCAGAGAGCCCGATGTGAGACTCGATCCCAGGACCCTGAGATCACGACCTGAGCCGAAGGCAGCGGCTCAACCCACTTAGCCACCCAGGTGCCCTATAAAATATTTTTTAATTATAACTTGACTTTACATGTTAGCAGTCTGCAGAAAGAGGTGCCTGAGTGGCTCAGTCAGTTAAGTGTCTGACTCTTGGTTTTAATTCAGGTCATGGTCACATTGTTGTGAGATCGAGCCGTGTCAGGGTCTGTGTTCAGCAGAGGGTCTGCTCCCCTCTCTCTTTCTGCCCTTCACCCCACTCATGAATACTGTCTCTCTTTCTCTCTCTCTCTTGCAAATAAAATAAATGCATCTTTAAAAAAAATGTGCTCCTCAAGTTAGTCTGTGTATATCAAAGTCATTATCAGATTTTAGACAGTGATGGATTCATTAGGACAAATGCTGTCTTACAGGTTTCAGGGACCAGTTTGTGTGAATAGAAAGATCTCCTCAAGTTACACATCTTCTTTGTTAGCTAAGAACTATTTAGAACTAATTTATAAAAATAAGAACACATTTTCTTATTCTTGCCTATTCAATGATTAGAAAGGGACAAGAAAATAACTGAGTTGAAGTTATGCTAGATAATTAAAGACCATTATTGATAATCAGTATTACTTGTTTACTCTCCCCAATGGAGATAATATGCACCTAGTTAAGAGTATGATGAAATACAAATTCAAAAATAAATAGAAAAAATAGGCTGTAGTCTTTTTTAACATTCACAAATGACAATTATTAAATACAATAGATTATTGAAAATAAAAGTATTTTAGAAAATTACTAATAGCGATAGTAAATGTAAGCACAAACCAAAATATTGTAATAAATGAGTGGAAGGGAGATTATACAGAAAAAAAAGGCTTCGGGAAATGATCTAATTCCTTTGCCTACTAACTCTTAGGAGAACATCAAGACTGAACTTTCCTTGTTGTTGTATTACTATACATATTTGCATGCATGTGTTTGTGTGTTTTCTTAACTAGTATATCCCCTACCACAGAGACTATATTTTCAATATTACCAGTGGTTTAACTGCATACTAACATGTTCTATCTTGCTTTATTTATACCAATGCACTCTATTGTACTCTTAAAATGACAAAAAACAGTCATTGAAAAATGGAAGTCAGCTAAGCCACAAATTGGTGACCAATGAATTTGTCTCAATTAAAATTCTTAAGCTCCCTAATAATCTTTAGGTTACAGAGGTTGGAAAGTTTTTCTGACAAAGCTAAATGTGATAGTTGATATTCTTCTTTCTTACAATAGGTTTGCTAAGGTTATTAATTGGGAAATATAATCATAGTTATTTAGCATGAATTTTAATTATCTGTATAGTGGGCAAAAATTACATGAGCTTACATATTACTTGATCTTAAATATATAAAAATTTTATCTTTAATATTGTAAAATGCTTTTAAATATTGCATAAGTTATGATGTACACTCTTAAATGTTAACTTGCCTTGTAGATGTTAGGGAGATGTATAGAGAAAATTACCCTGTAAGAAAGAGCTTAAATATAGAAATATAAATTCCTATAAGCTGTATGAAAATGTTTTCACCTTTAACAAATAGAATTAAAATTTCCAAAATTCATTACTTTCAATATATTATGTTTTTGGATTGTATGACTATACAGACAGGTTAGCCATAATCCTGGTGAATAGAAAACATTATTTCAAAAAAAAAAAAAAAAAAAAAAAAGAAAACATTATTTCCTCAAATTTCTAATTGTAACTTTGTACTTACTCTTGCTTTAATTTATATTTCTAAGTTCATACTTTTAGTCTTTTATAGCATAATCACTTGTATGCATCTCCTGTACTACAATTTGAATAGACAGAGATTCGCTGTTAGAGAAGTTTCACTGCACTTGAAACTATTTAAAAAATAATCTCTGATGTGAAACCATTGTTGAAGTGGAAGCGTGATTAAGACTTTCATAAAGAGAAAGCAAACTAACAGATTTTTTTCCATTGAGTCTCCATTGAGTTACTAATGTAAATAAAGGCAAAAAAGAAAAAAATACACTTACTATCTTTTTTCAGTCATGGTTACAAACGACAACACAGCTCAATCTATCCTTAGCACAAGAAGAACTTAATGACTCAAAGGATGCACTGTCTTCAGGCCTGGTTGGCTTCAGGAATTCAATTGTTGAGAGCTCTTTATTTCTCTGCCTTTCTCTATTCTATTTGAATTCATTCTCAGAAAGATGCTGTTCAAGTAAAGCAACAAGTTGCCCCAGGCAACTGCCAATTTATATGTTCCTTGGAGGTTGGCATGCCAGAAAGGAAAATAAGAAGCATGTGTTTTTCCGGATATCTTCAGTGAAAATCCCAAGAAATTTTCTTATTAGCCCAGCTTGGGCCATAGGCTGCTTTTTGGACTAATTACTCATCCATGGAATGAAGAACTGATGAATCAGATGCATACATATGCCTACTGTTGGGGCTTGGAAGTTACATTCATTGATCAAGAAAACTACTCATTGATCAAGAAAATGGTAAAATAGGTCTTTAAAGACAGGCATCCTGAGAAAACAGAAATGAATGCTTCTTGCTCTTCCTAAGCCTGAATCTACACATTAACTATTTTAAGGAAATTCAGATAATGAACTTTTTATAATTTTGTGTTAAAATATATATCTAAATAAAACCTTGGAAGTTTCTTCCGCATTTAGTCATGACCAGTAAAGTAAAACATATTCTCAAAATAGTAACCTTTTTTAATTAATGAAATCTATGCATAGTATGTATTCTGCATACCAAGCAGCAAGGCAACCCAAGTAGATAGCAATAGTTATATTTATGAATTGGAGAATAATTCTAAATTGGTGTTCAAATAATCTACTCAAGATTATTTGAAGGAACAAAAATGAGTCTGTGGCTATTCTGATCGGTTTGTTTCTTCTTCCTTAATCTCTTGTTATCCACCACTAGTTCCTACAACCCTACTAATGATGCTGTGTGATGACAGATACATGATGAAATAACTGAGAATATGAACTTTGAGATCAGGATGAGAGGGAGATTGTGAGTGCAATATTGCCTTTCCTACTAGCTGTATTTCCTTGGGTAAATGTCTCAACATCTTATAGTAGCAGATAAGAGCAAATAGATTGAGAATGCATGACCAATCCTTGTAGCCATCATCTTGCCAGTGGTATAATTTACTTTGCTCTAATACCTCACCTAAAAATCAATCCAACCCTCTGACTTTTCTGAATCTGAACTTAGGAACAATCCTAGACAAAATCACACAACCAAGTAGGCATGTGCTGATCTATATGGGTAGACTTCCATCTCCACAAAGGCCTTCAACCCTTCCTAGAAATTCTGTACATTTTCCAGGGCTTCTTTCTAATCTAGTCTAGTCTAGTCTAGAAACCCCATTTCTCTTCTCAGACCTCCCATATGACCGTTTTCCCTCTTGTTATATGTCACCTACTTCTAACTTCTTAAAACCTGGGCTTTTCTGCACCCTTGTCCTCTGCTTCCTCCTGTCCAGACTCAACTCCTCTGACTGGCTTCAGATTCCATCTCCTCCTTCTTCTTAGAACTATCCCACTATTGATTTCCCCCTTTTCCCATATTTTACATTTTTTCTCCCTATTAATATCTTCTGTCTGTATTATTTTCTTATTCCTACTGTAACACATGACCACCAACTTTGTGGTTTAGAAAAAGATAAATTTATTGTCTCACAGTTATAGAGCTCAGAGGTCTGAGATCAGTCTTAAACCAGACTAAAATCAAGGTGTCAGCAGAGCTCTGTTCCTTATAAAAGATTTATGGGAGGGTGCCTGGGTGGCTCAGTGGATTAAGCCACTGCCTTCGGCTCAGGTCATGATCTCAGGGTCCTGGGATCGAGCCCCGCATCGGGCTCTCTGCTCTGCAGGGGGCCTGCTTCCTCCTCTCTCTCTGCCTGCCTCTCTGCCTACTTGTGATCTCTCTCTCTGTCAAATAAATAAATAAAATCTTTAAAAAAAAAAAAAAGATTTATGGGAGAATCTGTTTCCTTGCCTCTTCTGAATTCTAGAGGCTGCTTGGATTTCTTGCTTGTAACCCGCAGTTAGCAAGCATCTGAATTCAATGTCTGCTTTCATCCTTACTTCTTCCTCCCTGGTTTTGACATTCCTGTCTTCCTCTTTTAAGAATACTATGATTATAGTCCAGGAATATCCTTCCATCTCAAGATACTAAACTTAATCACATCTGCAAAGTCACTTTTGCTATGTAAGGTAATATGTTCACAGTTTTCAGGCTTAGAATATAAGCATCTTTGGGGAACCATCATTCTCTCTTTCATCCTTCCCTATCACCACTGCCCAATGCTCATTCCTAGTCTTTCTTCTCAGCCCTGCTTTGTGATCACCTCATTTCTGACCTCTTCAGAGCCAGTCACCTGGAACTGCCCCTCACAGTTTAGGTTTTTTTGTTTTGTTTTGTTTTTTCCCCTCATCACCTTACATACACATACACACACATTCTTGGAAACCAATTTCATTAAGGCCACCGTGAATTTTTCATCACAAAATTCCTTTCAGTTCCTACCTTACTTGACCTTTTTGGCAATCTTTATACCATTGACAACACATTTCTTCTTGAAAAACATTTCCATAGGCTTCTATAACACCTACTTTTCTAGTTTTTCACCTCTATCTCCCTATGTTCCTTTCTTCCTTCTTTCTTTCCTTCCTTCCTTGTTTCAGAATTTTTTCTGCATATCATTATCATGTTAGTTTTTCTCTGGACTCTCTTCTTATTCTCTACTCACTGTACATAGTCTCTGTAAATTTTCTCAAAAATTCCACCATTCAAATTCTTTTAGAAATACCAATGGTTTCTTAGCTTCTATTTTTAGAATATATTTCTTTTTATTTCATAGCATAAATACAACTGGTCACTGCAATTTCAATTAAATGGGAATACTATTTTACATCCTAATACTTTTCCATTTCTTATATTCCTTTTACTCAAACATAGTCTAAGATTCATTCTTGAGCGTGCTTCTCTATTTCTCCCATCAATCTATCATATTTCTTGTCTTTTCCCTTCTAAATGCTACATCCTCAAATTTTATAATTCACTCTACTTTTATGGCCTTTACCATAGTTGATGCCAAGATTATCATTTGAATTTTTATAGCCCTCAGGCAAGTCTTGTTGCTTCAATATGGCTTCCCTTCCAAGCTACAAGGGATATTTCTAAAACTAAAATGACCTTTTAGTATTCTAATACTTAAAAACTTTTATAGTTTTCTGTTATTCTTAGATGGGACCAGTTTCTTGGGTATATGACATGAGTGTGCACAAATCCTGCTTTTAGAAGGGCCCCAAATTTGATTTAATGTTCTGTTCTATCATCTGAAATTCTTCTCTTTTTTTAAGGTTTATTTATTTATTTTAGTGGGTGGAGGAAGGAGGGACAGAGATGGAGAGGGAGGGAATTTCCAGCAGACTCCTTGCTGAGTGCAGAGACCACATGGGGCTTGATACCGCGCCCTGAGATCATGGCCTGGGCCAAAACCGAAAGTCAGTCATTTAACTGACTGAACTACCCAGGTGCCCTTGAAATTCTTAATCTTTGAACAAAGAGTTCCATATTCTTATTTTGCAAATTATGGAGCCAGTCCTGCTCTTAGGTAAAGTTTTCATATCTTAATATAGTTTATAAGGCTTTCATAACTAGGCCCTTTTCTTCTGTTCCTTCAGCCACTCATACTGCTCTTTGGGTCTTAAAACACAGCACACATGTGCACACGCACACACATGCACGTGCGCATGCACACACACCCCTCAGACATTTGCTCTCTATCTCCAACCTTCTATTAAACTACTTATCTGTCTATAGATCTACTTCAAAATTACATTTTCGGTCAAGCCTTGTCACACACCATCCCATAGGTAGCCCCAATAACAAAGTATCTCTACTTCTTTCATGTGGCATTCATCTGTCTCTGTGTCAGTTACTTCTTTTTATATCTTCTAGGTGATGCTAAGACCCATGCCACTTTTACTACTTTATCCTTATTGTGTTATATGGTCCCTACAAATTATATGTACTTAATCTTTAATTGTGAATGGTAACAAACAGTAATTTTCTTTTCTTTCCTTTTTAATAGAAATTCACAGGTAAATGCTAAAACTGATTACTTAATATGGACCTGTACCAGCAAATAAAATATAGTTACTATATTTCTGTTGATCAGATTTGCACATTTACCAAAATTCAGAGAGATACTACCATCTTGTGTTTTACTTCTACAATTATCACAAGAAAAGGGAATATTTTTCAAACCAGAGCACAAGTCTTTAAAATTATAGCCTTTATCATTGACTACTCCCTTTTTTGACTTTTACAGGGATAGTCTTTTATAGTTATAAAAGTATTATTATTATTCTGATAAAACAAGTCTATTGCTAGCTAATCACTATGCTGAAGGCCAAAAGAAGTGAAAAATTTAAGGTCAATTTTCCTGTTACTATGATTTTTAAAATAACCCAATTTGTTCCATCTAAATAAAAGACAATGGAGGATATGGTATTTTATAAATATAGAGAGGAGAGAGAGATCCTAAGATTTTTGTCTTATGTTATTTTGTTTTGTTTATACATGAAAGAGCACCATGGTATGCAATGCTAGAAAGGCATTGAAAAGTAAGTGCCTGTAAAGTGTTCACAGTAAAGTAGATCAGGATCAGAAATACCTCATAATTTTAATTTAATGAGAAATAATTTAATGAGAAATACCACATAATTTTGTCCTCTTGCCTATCCTCATAGAGTTCCTCAGAGGTGTTAAGCAGTAGGGTAAATCTGAGTTAGCTATAGCTTTGCCAAATTATTTAGACACTTTATTAGCATCATTCACTCAATGATGATCATATCCTCATGAGGCAATATTTACTAAGAATCCACAATGCTCAAAAATGCTAATGGAATTGCAATACATAAGAATCAATACAGTATCTTTACTTGATTAATTTACAGTTTTTAAATTTTATTTTAAATTGTATTAAGAAGAGTTCAGGACCTTCTTCCTTGTTACACAAATGAAAATGTGATTATACTTTCTTTCTTTTTTTTTTAAATATGGTCATTTTTAAAATATTTATTTATTTATTTATTTATTTATTTATTTATTTATTTGACAGAGAGATATCACAAGTAGGCCAAGAGGCAGGCAGAGAGAGAGGAGGAAGAGAGAGAGGCTGAGCAGAGAGAGCCTGATGCGGGACTCAATCCCAGGACCCTGGGATCATGACCTGAGCTGAAGGGAGAGGCTTTAATCCACTGAGCCACCCAGGCGCCCTGTGATTTCATTTTCTTAAGACTCATCCTTTATGTTTCTTCAGAGTGATTTTGCCATATGTCTATGTAACTCTATTAACCTTAGAGCATTCCTCATATATTTAAAGAAGTAAACAGGAAGATTAAGTTAGGTAAAAACTTACACTATAAGCCTCAGTGAAACAAATGCAAATAGTAAAACATAAAGCTAATTGCAAAATGGTGCATAGAAGTCCAAGAAAACCATGTGATCATATGCCTAGCACCCAGAAAGAAAGGATCTGTATGCTAGGCACACATATGGCACCAGCACAAGACAGGTTTTCTCCCTAGCATTTTTCTATAGCCATATCTATGCACAGCTTGGGGGCAGCGGTGGGGGATGGGTGAGGGATTACCAGTCAGATACAGGCAGTGTTCATTAGAGAAGTGGTGACAAGTGATAACAGAAACTCGTTTTTCCTTTCCAAGAACTATCTGCTAAAGGAGAGTTGTCAGTCAGCCTTTGGGAATCTTTGCCTGTGTGCAGATGTTACTGTTCTCTTGGTGCATAATCAGGTCTGTCATTAACACCTCCACAGTCTCCGATATTTGGGCAGTGAAGAGAGTGTTTCCCTTTTGTGGGTGTTTTACTATGCCAGAATCAAAAATAAAATGGTAATTCTTTATGAGATCTCATTTATGCTTTAGATGTTCTAGTGTGAAAATTTATCTTCCTCCTCAACATTATGACAAGGTTTTCAATTTGTCTGAATGTATCCCTGACTTAGAAATTGGTAGGTTAATTAGCTAGGAAATAGGTCTTTCCTTACTCTGTGCTCTCTTTTGCCACTTATGTTTATTATTTATTTATTTAGATGTATTTATTTATTGTTAGAGAGAGTGCGGGGGCGGTGGCAGAGGGAGAGAGACAATCCACAAGCCGACACCCTGCTGAGCAGAGAGGCTGGCACAGGGTTCAATCCCAGGATCCTGGATCAAGATCTGAGCCAAAATCAAGAGTTGGCTACTTAACTGACTGAGCCACCCAGGCACCACTTTCTACTTATTTTTAATGCTGTCTTACTCCTGACTATGCAAGCTCACTGTTCGCTGAAATGTTTTTCCTCAAAGTTTAAAAAAGAAAAAAATCACCTCAAAGGCCTATTGATTCTTCAAGCATGTTCTAATTTTGCAAGTTAGAGACAGAGTGGCTAATTACCTTATGGTTGAAGGTTGATTTCCTGTTCTCAAGAACCAGGATAATGTATTATACTTATTAGTAATTAATAACTTGGAAATTGTTAGACGTAGATTCGCACTCAGGATATACATGTAGAATTGTTTTTGCACCACACCCAGTGCTCCATGCAATACGTGCCCTCCCTATTACCCACCACCTGGTTCCCCCAACCTCCCACCCCCGTCCCTTCAAAACCCTCAGGTTGTTTTTCAGAGTCCAGAGACTTCCCATGGTTCACCCCCACTTCCAATTTCCCTCAACTCCCTTCTCCTCTCCATCTCCCAATGTCCTCCATGTCATTTGTTATGCTCCACAAATAAGTGAAACCAAATGATACTTGACTCTCTCTGCTTGAATTACTTCACTCAGCATAATCACTTCCAGTCAATACAGAGCACTTTTTATTCCCTTGATTACAAAATGATGATCACAAATGCCTGGTCCTTCCACAGGACACACCATTGGTTTGTACTCTTCATATTCCTGTTTGAGTCAGGTATGTTCATGTGACTGGCCATTTATGAAATATGGACAGAGACACCGTGTCATCTTTGGAGTGGAATCCTAAAGGGCCAGTGCGTCCTCTGTTGCATTTTCCCTATGAATTGCCATATCTCAATCCTGAAATGAAGAAATAGGGTCTCTACCAGCCCTAAGGACCTGCATTTAACAGAATTTCCTGCCCCTTTACATTAAAAGTATAACATGGATGAAACACAGATATTTGATGTTGATAGCCATGAGATTTGGGGATTATTTGTTACTACAATATAACATAGCCATTCTGACTTAGACGAAGTGAGAGCAAAACTGAGTCTAAAAGAAGGAATAGGAGTTCATTGGAAGAATGGAAGAGGAAGACTGTTCTAAACAAAAAGGGGTATCATAGGCAAAAGAATAAACAGATTTCAAAGTCCATTGTTGGGGGAGAGAACACTGAATTAGGGACTTGGATTTGATAAAATCAGCAGAGAAATCTCAAATAGGTTTTAAACTACGTATTGAAGAGAATGAACAGAATTGGTGGTTTTCAATGAAATATGGTATGAAGGACATATCAAGAATACATTGGGAAAAAATCAAGTTCTACTTTTCCTAGAAAGTATATGTTTCTTGGAAATCTTCTCCGAGTTACCGTAATCCTTTCTGTAGCCCCTGACAATTATGAGGACTCCTCAAATTCAGCTTTTGACCTCTCAGAAAATCTGTAGATTTTTTTTTTTTGATGGCTTTTATGGCCTTCATATGTTTAAAATGGTGGATGGGAAAATTAAGCCAGATAAAACTTATGGATGCTAAACATTTTCATGAAACATAGAATCCTGCCCCAATATAAAACATGCAAATAAGGTTGAAACTTTTAATGGAATAGAAGTTATAACATATTTCTTTAATATTAATAATCATTTTACAATATGTAATTATACCAAGTCAACATATTACACACTTTTACCTAATGGTGTATGTCAATTATATCACAATGATGCTGGGAAAAAATAAATAAAAATTTAAAAAATAAATGTTTTTGAAATATTATATTTAAATAGTAAATATTACATAGGGATACTTTTTACTTTCAAGCTGAACTTTTTTTTAAAATGTAAAAGAAGGGAGCTTGGGTGGCTCAGTTGGCTAATCACCTGCCTTTGGCTCTCATCATGATCTCAGGGTCCTGGGATCGAGTCTCTGCATTGGATTCCCTGCTCAGTGTGGATTCTGCTTCTCCCACTTCCACTGCTTATGCAGTCTCTCTCTCTCTCTCTCTCTCTCGATCTCTGTTAAATAAATAAATAATAAAAAATTTTAAAAATTAAAAAAAATGGCTCTTGAAAATACTGATAAATAAAGCAAAAGGATACAGTGCTCTCTTTCTGCTAGTCAGTAAGTCAATCTATGGACAGCGAAATAGGACCTATGTGTTCATAGAATTTTACAGTAGCTTCATGTTAGATTATGTAGAGTTTCTCAGCATATGATCTCAGTTCTGGCTGTACATCTTTACTGAGCATGAACAAGGACTTCTGCTCCATAACCATAGCCAATCCCTGACGCCCAGAGTTTTTTGCATAGCATCCTTTACAATAGATTTCATCTTGGAGTTGTTGAGTCAAGATCTTTCCCACAGTCAGCACCTAGGAAACAGTTTTTGTAATAGGGCTTTCCAGTTCCAATTATCCTCTTAGCAGCATATTCAAAATCCCTACATGTGGGACATTTTTCAGTGCCACTGTATTTCTGAGCAAATTTGGAAGTGTTTGGGTGTGTTGTAGCCATGTGAGTTTGAACACACTTGGGTTTGATATCCAGCCTCTCCTCGCTGTCCATGTTGAGTGCGCCAGTGCCCTGGCTGCAACAATAGCCTTTCAGCCCATCCTTCTTTCCACTGCAAGGTTTGCAAGTAGGTCTCTTCATCATGCACCACTGCCACTGTGCCATCTAAAATTGTCCTGCAATCCATGCACAGAAAGCAGCAGCTGTGGAAGCTCCTCCCAGCTCCCTGAACCTCTTCCACAAGGTTCACAGTGATCCCAGAGGCCCCACACTTGTTTCCAGCTCTCCAGATGAGCATTTGAATTGGAGGTAGGACTGCACACTGCTGGTGGGAGCTAGGGAAGCAGGGCAGAGGGAGCCCGAGGGGAGTCAGGGAGCCCAGGAAAGCCTTTCCAAGGCTGGATGTATGGATGGCTATTTCATGAAGACTTTGTATTTTTATTTTTTCCTAATAATCTTATATTCTCTCAGTACTTACTAACTTATATATTTAATTGCTACATAATGGTCCCTTAAAAAGCACCAGTTATTTTTAAATTCACTAATGTTATTTGAAATTATTCTTGTTCTTTAAGAACGTTTATATATTTCTTAATGCTATGCATGTTCAATTATTTTTCCTTAGATTCTTAAAAAATAATAACTTTATTGGGAAAAAACAATTCAAACAAAATGTACAAAGTAATTTGGTTACAAATCTTCAAAATAATAGTCAAACTTCATTGACTATTTCATCGTTCTATAGTTAGTATGGAAATAAATGGGCTATAAATAATCAGGCTTGTGAAGGATAAATCTAAGCTTGTCAAGCTTAGCTAGTTAGAAACTGCTTTTTCTTTTTTTTTTTTTTATTTCCATTAGTCATGAAAGATATGCAGAATTGCTTCCATGTCACTTTTAAGTAGCTGAACATTTCTATATATGCATATTGCCTGGGGATATTGGAAATAGAAATTCCCCCAAAATTAAGTACCAGATTGTCAAGAAGCATAAACACAAGGGGTAAAATTTTACCTTTAGCTATGTTAATGCAAATCTAGTCACAGTCATGAATATATTATTTTTATTCTTCTCCATCTGAGATTGCTATATCAGAAATGGAATTTTAGCCCATTTATCCTGTGGATATAACACATTACATATGTACCAGAAAGCACATCTTTTTTGTTGCTGTTTTTGTTCTTTTTTTTTCTTGGTAATGCAAAATAGAGCCAGTAGCTCATTTTCTTGCAGAATCTGAGAACCCTCACCAATCCTAATATGGCTATCCCACCAACATATTACCATTCCAGTATAAACCAGAGCAGTGCTTGAAGGTGCTGACCTGGGACCACTCTCTCTCCAGGGTTACCAGATGGTATAAACTGACTGAATTAATCAGTGAGCTCAGTGAACCACTGGCTAATTCCATGAAGCAACCCTACCTCTCATGAAACTGCTGAGTTGTTTTACAGTCTTGATCAAATTGAAAAGTCCTGTTAGTACTGTGTAGACAAAGTTCAAATTTATTAGACTGCTTGGGT
The DNA here is from genome assembly GCF_922984935.1 of Meles meles. NCBI lineage: Eukaryota > Metazoa > Chordata > Mammalia > Carnivora > Mustelidae > Meles > Meles meles. Next base: position 101,066,899 of record NC_060071.1, read on the forward strand.
CACTTTTTAGATGGCCATATTTCCCATAAATGTATACTTGAAGGTATAGTATAGTGTGTGTGTGTGTGTGTGTGTGTGTGTGTGTGTGTGGAGGGGAACTGGAGTTTGCAGTCCTTAGAAATCATGTAATCCATTGCGTTATTATTTTTGCTTACTCCATCTACTCAGAATGCAGAAGCCATAGATAACAACTACACATGATCTCAGACAAGAAAATCCAGTATCTTTGAGTTTTTATTTAAAATGGAAATACACCAAGATAATTTGAAACTATGTCTTCATTAATATTTTAGCTTATATTCATATTGCTGATGAACATATCAGAAGTATTATTTTTTCCTGTCATTTATTTTACTTTTTTTCATGAACTCCACAGTGTAATTGTAGATGAGCCTGCTGGGATGGCGAGATATCCATGTATATACACACAGGACAATCTATAAATTACACTGTATTTAACTTGTCTAGGAGCTGATCTTGAGGAGAGATCATGAATCATAATAATCCATGTGCTGGGTCCCAATACATAAAGATAGCTAGTATTTACTGAGAAGTTGCATTGGCCAGGCACAATCCAAGGGTTTTACATGAGTTATTTCAGTTAATCCTCTAAACAGCTCTGTGAGATATGCATGGTTACTACCTATTCTTTGCATGCGAGGAAAGAAAGACTTGAATAGTTTAAGTCACTTCTTTTAACAGTATAGTTTGTGGTCTTTTTCTCCTCAGTTTTGTTGAGAAATAATTGACATATATCACCGTATAAGTTTAAGGTGTACAACACAATGGTTTGATTTACATGAATTGTGAAATGACTACCACAATTGGTTTAGCTAACATCCGTCATCTCATATAGATTAAAGAAAAAGAAAAGAAAAAAAATGTCCTTTTGTGATGCATAACTTGTCTTATTAAAAAACATGCTATAACAATGTAGGCTTTTCCTCAGTGTGAGAGATCCTTGAATGCAAGACTATATTTGTGTAACTACTGGTGTGAAATTCAAACCAGGCTTTCATTCTGTCTTTAACACTAACTACACATGAAATTGAACACTGGACGTCTCAGTGTTGTTGCTAGTGCCTCTTTGGTTGCAACACTCACAGGGTGAATACAATACCATGACCAAAAGGTAAGAGGAAAAGCTATGAGGGGACATAAAAAGGAGACTAACAACATAACCAAGGCGTGTCATACGGCTACATTTGAAACATCAAATAGTGGAGTGTTTAAAGAATCAGAGCTAATAGGTCGATTCATTTCTTTACATAGGTGCTCTTATTCTTTTCAGATATAAATTAGCCCAATCATATTAAATATCACACACTGTCTGTAGAGTTGGGTAATGATCTCCATCAAATAATGAGCGTGGAGGGTACACTTCATTCCGAGTGCCTTCTGTTCCAGCTGTTTCTACTTATCTTAATTTTCTTAATTGGGTTACGATTAGGCTGTGAATGAGATGTTAACATGGGAATTGGAGCTTTTCGACAAAAGGGTTTACTTTCTTTATTGTTTTGTGGTTCTTAACTTTCAGAGGCCTATTTCTTGCTACATGTTAATTAAAAAATATTACAAAGTGTTTAAGACAAGCTTATAGCATATAAAAAATAACCTATTTACATCTCAGCAGATCTAATAACTTGCCTGCAAGAGAACCACTGTTTGGGAAAAAATTTTCAGTTTCTTTAGGGGATGAGGTAATATATATTTTAAAAAGATTATAATCGCTCATCTATTTCTGCCATTGTCTCCCGGCCTGATCTCACTTACTAAAAGGAATGCTATCAGCTAGACAAGGTTGGGGTTGGGATAGTACAAGTGAGGTCCAAGGTCTTGCTAGTCAAGGTGTTATCCTTACATTAACAGCATCAGTATTGACTGAGAAATTGTTGGAAATTCAGAATCTTAGACCCAGTTTAGTTTCAATCCTGTTGAAACAGAATCTACATTCTTACAAGATCCCCAGGTAATTTATGTGCACATTAAAGTTGAGAAACCCCATTAGAGTCTGATTATAGCAAGAAATGAAAGGCAATTCCAAATTTTTTAAAAAAAGAATTAGTCATCGGGGCACCTGGGTAGCTCAGTGGATTAAAGCCTCTGCCTTCGGCTCAGGTCATGATCCTAGGGTCCTGGGATCAAGCCTCACATCGGGCTCTCTGCTCAGCAGGGAGCCTGCTTCCTCCTCTCTCTCTGCCTGCCTCTCTGCCTACTTGTGATCTCTGTCTGTCAAATAAATAAATAAGATCTTTAAAAAAAAAAAAAGAATTAGTCATCATACATTCTGATCATAGATTAAGAACATATGGGGGCATCTGGGTGGCTCAGTGGGTTAAGCCTCTGCCTTTGGCTCAGCTCATGATCTCAGGGTCCTGGGATCAAGCCCCACATCGGGCTCTCTGCTCAGAAAGGAGCCTGCTTCTCCCCTCTCTCTCTCTGCCTGCCTGTCTGCCTACTGTGGTCTCTCTGTCAAATAAATAAATAAAATCTTCAAAAAAAAAAAAAAAGAACATATGAAATCCCAGCTAGGTTAAAGTGGTCTTTTGACAATTAGATTTAAATTTTTAATAATATCACTACTTCAGATTAAAAAATCAGTTAAAAGACTTTAAAAGCATTATGTAAGAAAAGTACAGAGCCAAAGTTGGGTTGGCAAGTATTATTACATTGGTTTTTTTAGGCTGTTGTTCTCTAAGGAAGCTAGACAATCCAATTTTCTTATCCTCTATGGGTCAGTGGTGCTATATGTTTGAAGACTAATGTAAGAGTCTGTGGAAAGCATTTCACTCCATCCATAATTTTCCCCACTGTTTTCTTACTCATTTTAATCATTATAAGCCTTTTATTTATCATTTAATTTCACATTACTCAGTTAAGTGCACTTTACCAATAAAAATTAATCAGTAACATATTTTCAAAACTTCTGTTCCAAAAGAGCCGATTTTTTGAGAAATGCTGTGGAACTGTTTATTTGGGTTGCCAACCCTTGATGTCAAGGTGACTTAGTTGAGATTGCTGCGGTTATCCTATGAGAAGCAGAACATACCTGTGAAGATTTCCTCCAGTCAGTGATCAATCACTGTTACCTTTCTTCACCTGTTTCTTGGCTTTCCTGAGATTTTAAAATGTCATCCACAAATTTTATCTGTACGTTAATTGTTGGACTACCCAGTTCCTGGCTGAAGAGGGGCTTTGTAATTTCTGTAACTGGTTTGATGGCTGGGACTGGTACTATTTGGAACAATTTACCCAGGCTTAATGGCTATTTCTGCAGCAATTTACCATGTACTTCGTTTTATTCATATTATTGCCAGCATTCAGAATGTCAGTATGTCCCTGTTCTATCTTTTCCTTCACTCTCATCAAAGTATTCGCATTCCAGATAGCTCAAGCTCACAGGGGATGGGCTTCTGCTGCTCTCATAACAACTGTAGAACCTGAATATATCTCCTGATCTGTAGCTGTATTCTGAGATAATGGTGGGACTGCCATCTTTTGCATTCTGTTCACCTGCTACATGCTGATTAAGGCAGCATACTCTGGTTCCGTATATTGCTAGCCAAGTATATCATCCCTCATTTCTCCATGGTCTCTTCACTGGAAGAAGTTTACATACTCCTGATCAAATCAATCCCTTCCTGTAAACTCCCATAGGTGCTCATTGGTCATTTCTCCCAGTGGATCTCTGTGGCTTTCTGTACTGTTACTGCCCGAGCACCATTTTTTTTGGATAAGGATCTACATTATAGATAAGGATCTACGTTCTGTGTTTACATCTCATCCTCTCATCAGAGAGTATGACATCCTTTGTAGTCTTTGCTCTTTGTTACATCTGTGCCTTTGTGGATTACCTGTGTAGAAAATTGAATTTCCAGGAATTTGAAGCTCTTTTCAATAGTGTCCTCTCCTTGATTCTTTGTCCTTTTCACTGGGGGAACTTAATCCCCAGTGTCTATAGAGAGAGGGACATGGTGGTGAGGTCACAGGTAGTTATCTACACTGAGGCCATCTGTACGCCAGTTATTTCTGCTGGCTAGCCGCAATGGAGACTGCTATGTTGTCCCTTTAGGGAGAATCAGAAGAAGACTTTCTGCATTCTGGTCATTGCTTACATTAACCTTCGGGGGACCTAGAACATGTATCCCCAAAGCGGGGAGGTCCTTGTTTGGATAGCAACAAGATGGAAGGCCAAGGATGGAGTCAGTGTTGTCATCACTCTCACAGATGCTTTACTTCCTTAAAAGAATTTTGGGAAACGTGGCAAAAATTTAAATTTAGATTTAAATATAGGTGGTGAGTATATGAATGTTTGGCATGTTCTGTTTATATTTTTAAAAGTTTACATTGTTTCACAATAATACTTGTTTTAAAATTCAATCTTGTTATGTTGAGATACTTCTACATATTTATAAAGGAGAAAACTGAAAATCTTCTATGAACATCTTCGTCAAGTTTCTGTTGGTCATTATGTTATTGCTGACTCTGGCAGAGCAACCATGCCAGGAAAACTTAAGCCTTAAGCCAAGCAAAGCTGTCCTGTGGTTCCTTCTGTCCGAATACTCTCCCCCCCAAAAAAAAATAAATTTTGGTCCCTTCTGACCTGATATTTTATTAATCTTAACCTCAAAAGAGCCTTTCCTGCTCAATAACTAAGTCTTTCATCTCAATCCTTCCTATTTCTCTTCACTGTTTTACTTTTTTCTACAACAATTAGCATAATTTCTACTTATATATGTATTTTTATTCAATGTCTTCCACCACTATAAAATATAAGTTCCATGATAACACTGTATGTCCAGTACACATAAAGTGCCTGCCACATTGTAAGCACCAAATAAATATTTGCCGAATGGGTAAGTGAACAAACAAATAAGAAACTTAATATCAGATTGTATGCCCTTACCCCCTTAGGATGTCTTAGAGTGGGAGAGGTGGGATTCATATTTATTCAAAATCCCATTGAACTCTTAAAAGTTCTCTTTTCTTCATACCTTTGCTTCCAATACTTTGCAGCCTCTTGACATCAGGATTCAGACAGATAAACCCATGGATGGCTCAAAGACATAAGAGCTTTGATTAAGATTTACTACCAACAGGAATAAAAAAAATGTGAATTACCACAGTGATCCAAGGTAATTTGACTCTGTGTAGCAGACACTGTGTCCATGGAGAAGATCTTATTTTCAGGATTCTTTATTTCTCATAGCCACTCCACTGTGACTTAGCTGAAAGAAATTGAGACTCTTTCCTCAAGATCTACAACACCCAGAGGAAGGGTAAATAAATTTTATGTTCTTTACCCTCCTCAGAGCTAATAACAGAAAGAAAAGAAATGATAAGTACTCAAAACACTTATAGAGAAGTGGTAAACTAGACTTCAGAAAGCCCAGAGAAAGTGGACTAGTATTGTCATAAATACCTATTTGAAATGCCAGATTTCTGATGTCTTCTCATACTTTTATTGCATCTTTTAGACAGGATTTTAAGGCAGATGTCTACGCTGAGTGAGTGTTGAGCGTGCTACTTCTGCTCTATAATGATGTGCTTTCAGTTGAGAGGTAATTCACACCAGTTTTTCCAATTCATGTTAAAATCACAAGATGCGAAGCATTTCAGGCTAGGCCATCTCTTGGAGCAAATGTTTATGACTACACCACAGCTGTACCATCATGTGATGATATAATATGTCTTAAAATGATAAAGAAGGTATTTTAATTGAACTAACACTAGTGGAAAAGTTAAAGACAACTTTTTATATTTAGAGTTACAAGCTTCCTAGTCTTAGAGTAAAAATATGTTTTCTTGTCAGTTTTTTTCTCAAGGAATTCTATGGACTCTGACCCAGAAAACTTGCCAGAGTAAGTGCATTTCTTTGTCTGTGAAGTTGCTATCAAGAATACATAAGGCTCCAGGATTTTGGTTTTTTTCGTTTTGTGTTGTTTTTTTTTTTTCAAGGAGACAAGTAGCTTTATGTTGGAAACACATGGTGTTATTTGCAATAAGGTCATGAAAAATGTAGAAATGAGAAGCTATGGATGGGGGCTGGAAAGATATCTTCTGTACTAGGTTTGAATAACTGCTGTAGAGATTATTCATTTAAATTAGCAATTATTTTGTTTCCTTAATACCATGATTTTACCTATGACTTTTTTTCTCTTTGATAAGATGAAGAATCTAATGAGTTCTAAAGTATGTATACCTCCCTCCCCTCACACACACACACACACACACACACACACACACACACACACACACACACATCGTGTCTTTAGTGGGTACCTATATAGTACACTATACCCTGTGAAACTAGAAGCTGGGTGCTATTGTGAAACAGGATTTCCTCTGCTGTTTGAGCCCCAGTGAAAACTACCCTTGTGTTTTTATGATAATTCATATTTCTGCCACTAGTAAATTATTCTGGAATTTATGAAATTGTTTGCTATTTTGACAAAGATATATTTGGGGAGATTGCCAAAAGACAAAGATCTTCTATTGTGCATTTATAATTTTGCATGAGTTAGATTCTTCTTCCTTTTCTCTTCTCCCTGTTGCCCTTCCTCCCACTTATCCTTCTTTGTTTCTTCTGCTCTCCTCTCCTTTTCCTTCTTTATTTTTGCTTTTTTGTCCATGTCTGAAATCACTATGGTATCACTCAGCGCTCCCAGAGAGAATGGAAAAAGCACAAAATCCCTCAGTCTTTGCAAATATCTGTCATTCTAGCCAAAGGAATCTTGCTATTTAATTCTAGCCAAATGCAAATATCAGACTCTTTTTCTAAGAGGTTGTATGTTCCACCAGAAGATTCATGGCTAGGTATCAGTGGACAGTTACCAATCCTAGCTCTCTCAACAATAAACTCAGGAAAACTGATCATTGGTTCTGCCTCTGCTTTCTCATCAATGAAGTGACAGCACTACCAGTTGTGGGTAAGGTAAGGTCATCTTTCAGTGGCAGCTCTTCTACTCTGTGCTAATCTCCAGGAATGCTTAGAAATGTGGTCTCAGCACTGGATAGGAAAAGGGATGTGTTAGCTACTGATATAATGCAAATTACAGTTTGAAACTCTCATATAATATAGGTGCCCAGTGCTAAATTATCCACACTGTTTTGGGATGGATTGAAGGTTTACACTCAGTTCAATCTGCACAGCCTGACTTTAGCTACATAACCAGTTAGGTATTAAAAAATACCATTGTCGGGGTGCCTGGTTGGCGCAGTTGGTTGACCATCTGACTCTGGATTTTGGCTCAGGTCATGATCTCGGGTCATGAGATCGAGCCCTGCCATGGGGCTCCATGCTCAGCCCAGGGTCTCCTGGAGATGCTCTCCCTTCCTCTCTGCACCTCCTGATGGTGCTCTCTCTCCCTCTCTCTCAAATAAATAAATAAATAAATCTTAAAGTACTGCTGTAAATTTTTGACTGGGCAACCCTGAAATCAAGTTGCCTTGCATGTTTTATTGATTTATAATCTGATGAAAAGAACATCTGCAGTTGAGAATAAACATGGGACTGCACCTGGAAATGTCAGACCCTCTATGATGGTATGTTCTTCTTTCTCCTGATGTGCCGTACTCTTTACTTTTACTAAAGGTTTTTGTCACCACACCCTATGGAGACTTGTGAGTCCCTTCTACCAATTATCAGGCCCTTTGTAACTGCTGCACTTGAACTTTTTCAGATATAGTTGAGAGGTTGACTTGGATTTTTTCTTCTTTGCATTCAGTCTTACTAAAGTAAACATATTTGCAAAACGGAACATAAGGGACATAGTAATAAAGGATTTGTTCTTATCTCCAAAGCTGTTTATCATTATAAACCACTTTAGAGAAATATCAGATTATAAAATATAAGGGTACATAATTTCTCAAGGAACTTTTTGGGAAACACACACACACACACACATACACACACAACCTTCCAAACATTAGGAAGTAGTGTTTGACATTGATTTTGACTCAGCAAAACAGATTTCTATGGTCATAATATATTGTGTATGTTGATGCTTAGTGTTATATTATTGTCTTTCCTAAAAATCTGCAAATAAGACCTTTTAAAATTAACCAGTAGCTATTTCCAATTTATAGATAGTAATTTATGTTTATATCTTAGTGAACTTAAGAGTCTTGACCAGATACCTTTTTTTTTTTTAAACAGTAATTTAAAGTTTATTCCAGCTCTAATGCAGGTTATTCTGACTTTAAAGTTGCATCACATGGCATTCCTCTGAGTCCTTTCCCGAGATGTTCTGTTGTACTTACCTCTGTCTGTTCTATACATCCATGCAGTCTCTGGCACTGGGAGTTATCTGGGTTTGGATCACACAGCAGTGAACAAATGGATACAAGAGCTTGAGAAATAGTTAAAGCGGGAGACCACTGTGATCTTAGAATATCGAGACAAATGCTGCCGTTACTGTTAATATTTGGATGATAAATTCTTGTTGCAAATGCAACCTTAGGTGGTGTGAAGAGGTATCTGTAGGAAGATGAATTGTCCAAAAGAATACACCACTTTGATATAGGCTGTCATTAGGTCCCGTAATTGTGGCTTGCCAATGAAACACATCATCTCCACCTGGACTTGCTGAACATTGTGCTGGAGGATCATGGCCCAAATACCAAAATACCCTCTAACGTGGTCTTAGTTTGTAGTTATTTTATAATCATTCTTATTAAGGCATTTTAAAATAATGCTTTATTTTATTGTTTATCTACCATGCTTTCTAAAAGAATTATCATTAGCTGTCTCTACCACCTTTCTATAAAAGCCATAGTCACTGAAGGTGCATTTTAGCATTTGAAATTCTCAGTAGTATTCATAAAATGAATATTAAAAGACACATTGCATTTTTTTATTATCTTGAAAAAAGAGAATATTATGACTTCTGTGCCAACTGTCAAACTCCACTTTAGTAAAGAATATATGCATATATTTATAACACATTGCACTATACACACAAACACACACATGTGTTAATTTTTAATGTCATTTTCAAACTGGACAACAAAAGGAGAGATACTAATAAGGACCATCTGCTACTTTAAACTTTTCCCTATGTTTTTAATTTCAGTCATGAGTCTCTTAAAGAAAAACAAAAAACAGAAGTGACATCAGGGATGCCTGGTGGCTCAATTGGTTAAGTGCCTGCCTTCGACTTGAGTCCTGGGTCATGATCCCAGGGTCCTGGGATAAAACCCGCCATCAGGCTCTGTGCTCAGCTGGGAGTCTGCTTCTTCCTCTCCCACACCCTTTCAAATAAATAATTAAAATCTTTAAGAAATCCTGATATCATACACATCCACATTAAAGATGCACCAATATAATTTCATTTAGGGGACAGCGATTTCTAGCCCCCAGGGTTCAGGGCACAGAAGAGGTTTTAACCCATTTTTTTTTTTCAGTATATACTACCCTATCCCCCTGCTTCACATTTGATATTCCTATGATTGCCTGAATAGAAATAGTTGTATTTTTTTTCTTTTGAAATAGCACTGTCTATCCTAGTTTCTGAGATAATACTGCAACATTTTCAAAGTGATATTCACCTCGGCTCTCTTGATCTCTCCAATTAAATTGGTTTTACCTTTTCTACCTTTAAAATCAACTTTACTTTAAAAGATACCCCAAGGAAATTCAAACACAGAAAAACTCAGTTGCAATGAATCAGTTTCTGATGATAAAGAAGTTTTGCTCTTTCTATAAATGAACATTTCAGTTGTTGTTTGACTAGATTTGTCAGTCTAAAGAAAACAGAAATGTTCTTTTTCTCATCTTCATTAGATTGTAGTTTTTATTAGGCCTAGATGTTGAATGCCAGATGCATTCAATGAAAACAAAATTGATTTATCATCTTCATCGTAAAGTGGTGATACCAAGGTAGAATACGAGTAAATGTTTTGCCTTTAAAGTAAATTAAGGAAATTATGATCAATATATTCTTTAGAAACTTGGAGTAAACCTGATGGCCATCTTGAGAAAAAGACCAGATACTGGACACAGTAACCCAAGGAACGAAGAATAACAGTATCCCTTTACCTACTGTGAAGAACAAGGAAAAATAAACTTCGACATAGTCTTCAAGCACTTGAAATTTTATCATGAAAACAAAGCAAAACAGTAATCTAGTATTTTTAACTTCTACTACAAATAGACAGACTAAAAGGGCTTATGTCATAGCATAAATATATGAGATTCTCATATCCTGAGCATGAAAAATGATATAAAAATTTTAATGGTTTATTCGATATATTGTCAAATTTTAGCTGAGTGTGTGTGGATTTGATGATTTTTAGAATCCTCCCAGCTCCACAAGATGCTGAGTCTATCAAAGTATCACCTTTCACTGTTTGATATGGTTATAACTGCAAAACATCTTTCCATCATATACAATAAAAGCAGACTTCAAAAAACTAGATGAAGCTAGGAATGTTTAATCTAAATTCATTTTACAGAAGTGGAGGAAAAAACCCCAAGATTTTGCAGTGCTTGGGTTTTTTTTGCTTCTGTAAAAAAGTAATTTCATTTTTGAAATAAAAACTGTCATTAGATAATTTTTTACATCTCAGTGGTTTTGTGTAGCTTTGAGCAATATACAATATGTTCTCCTTTCCTTGAGTTGTCTGATATAAGTGAATTTGTGGTGGCGTAAATATATTAAGGGAAATGGATGTTTCACTGTTTAAAATTTGCTAACATCAACACTTCCTTAAAAGGGGGGGACCAAAAAAAAAAAAAAAAAAAACTTTATCTTTGTGTAAATTGTTGTCTTTACCCAAAATAAATGCACCCCAAAATAAACAGCTTCATTTTCATAATAGCCCTATTTAACCAAAACATAATGCAAAACCAGCATGTAATTGGTAAATTTCACAGTACTTACATCTATATATAGCAATACATTAAATCATATGTATTTTCAAAGAATGATAGCTTCAAGATGGGCCAATTCCCTTTGAAACGACCACCACAAAATGGCTTAAAAATTGTCAACTTCTTCAAGTTTATCTCTGATACACAGATTTATGCTTTACCTATGATAATGAGATTATTATAAAAAGCCCTTGGAAAAAACCTGCCTCTATCAATCTATAAAGATAACCAAAGGCTAACAATTTATAACAGTTCTTTCAGGTATAATACTGAAACCAAAAGAATTATGTCTATATAAGATACAATACAAAAATGAAATTGGGTGTTAGAGTGCTATCTCTCAGAATAATAATAACACAAATAGCAAATAATAAATAGCATAAAAATATTAAGAAAATTATACATAGGACTTCCTCTGTGCTTGGTAATATTGATTATAATATCAGATATATTTATTTGACATAATTTTTGAGGTACAATTATTATTTCATCCACTATAAAAATGAGAAAGTGGAGCCACAGGAATTGAGTAATTTCTTAGGGTTACCCACATAGAATACGGTAAAGCTAGGATCTGGAAAAAAGTAGACTATTTGTAGAGACCTTCCTCTGAACTATACTGCTGTCCCACCAGTCTATAAAAACAACAACCTGAGGGTTTTGAAGGGTCAGGGGTGGGAGGTTGGGGGAACAGGTGGTGGGTAATGAGGAGGGCACGTTTTGCATGGAGCACTGGGTGTTGTGCAAAAAGAATGAATACTGTTACGCTGAAAAAATAAATAAAATGGGAAAAAAAAAACAATGTTTTTAAAGGCATAAGTAACTTCTGATGTTTTTGTTAAGTTACTTGGCCTTAATAATATATTTCTTGTCTTTTGAATATTTTACTTCATTCTATTTGTTTTCTGTTCTTGCTGTAACAAATTACCACAAACAGTAGCTTAAAAAAGCAACACATATTTCTGGAGCTTGGAGAACAGAGATGGCCTTACTAGGCTAAAATAAAATTGGCAGGGCTGCATGCATTTCTGGAGGCCCTAGGAGAGAATGCATTTTCTTTCCTCTTCCAGCTTCTCAAGGCTGCCTTCCTTCATTGCCTTGTGGCTCCTGAATATATTCACAGCGAGCAATGTCCAGAAGAATATTTCACTGGACTCACAGAATTATCTAGGATAATCCCTTTATTTTAAGGTCAGTTGATTAACAATCTCAATTTCATCTGCAAATTTAATTGCCCCTTGCCATGTAATAGAACAAAGGTTCAGGAGGTTATGACATATGCATTTTTGGGGACCATTATTCTGCCCGCCATACTCATGACATATTTATTATACAGAGTATTTTGTACGTGTGTGTGTGTGTGTGTGTGTGTGTGTGTGTGTGTGTGTGTACAAAATATATCATCACAATTTAATGGGAGGTTAAATTAATTATCCACTTAGTTGACTGTACCTTTGACATTTTGGGTTATAAAATTCTATTTTGTTTCTAAAATTTAGAAAACATTACTTATGTTAACCCCTCATGTGTTTGGTTTTTTTATTGGACATTGCCATTTGGTCAGTGAACCTATAGCAAGGCATCGCAGTTTTATCCACTCTCCCAGACTCTTGGAACCATGCTGGTAATAACTGCAATTTGAATACCTAACTTTATTCTCTGGTATAAAATATAAACTCTTTAAGAGTGGAATCCTGTAAGTATTTGTGAAAACTGATTACATTTTGATGACAAGTCTGTTATTATCCGGGGTCACTTGCTTACATTTACTTTGCTTTCTTTTCTTTTTTTTTTAAACACAAATAACTAAATCTTATAAGTTATTTCTTTTTTTAATTTTTTTAAAGATTTTATTTATTTATTTGACAGACAGAGAGATCACAAGTAGGCAGAGAGGCAGGCGGAGAGAGAGAGAGAAGCAGGCTCCCCCCTGAGCAGAGAGCCCGATGCGGGGCTTGATCCCAGGACCCTGAGATCACGACCTGAGCTGAAGGCAGAGACTTAACCCACTGAGCCACCCAGGCACCCCAACTTTGCTTTCTTTTTAAAAATTTTCCTCATGAAAAACAAAGGGAAATTATATATATATATATAATCCTATATTATTTAACACATATGCTTATTGTGTCTCAAAATGTTGGATTGGAACATGATTAAGAAAGAGCACTCTTGGGCGCCTCGGTGGCTCAGTGGGTTAAAGCCTCTGCCTTCGGCTCAGGTCATGATTCCAGGGTCCTGGGATCGAGCCCCCCATCGGGCTCTCTGCTCGGCAGGGAGCCTGCTTCCTTCCTCTCTCTGCCTACTGTGACCTCTGTCTGTCAAATAAATAAATAAATAAAATCTTAAAAAAAAAAAAAAAAGAAAGAGCACTCTTTGTATTGGTATATTTTGTATCTAACATTAAAAAGTAGAACAAAGGGAGGGCCTGGGTGGCTCAGTGGGTTAAGCCTCTGCCTTTGGCTCAGGTCTTGATCTCAGGGTCCTAGGATCGAACCCCCCATCAGGCTCTCTGCTCCGCGGGGAGCCTGCTTCCCTTCATCTCTCTCTGTCTGCCTCTCTGTCTACTTGTGATCTCTGTCTGTCAAATAAATAAATAAAATCCTAAAAAAAATGGGCTCAGATGGGAAGCTTGTTTCTCTCTCTCCTACTCCCCCTGCTTATGTTCCCTCTCTCACTGTTACCTGTGTCTCTCTGTCAAATAAATAAATAAATAGAAACTGTGCTAAATATTTGGGTAGTGAGTTGAATCATATTTGACTTTTTGCTTCATTTTTAAGTCATGGCTTATAATTCTGAACCAACATAATCCAGGGGTGCCTGAGTAGGTCAGTCATTGAATGTCTGCCTCCAGCTCAGGTCATGAACCCAGGGTCCTGGGATGGAGCCCTGCATCAGGCTCCCTGCTCAGCAGGGAACCTGCTTCTCCCTCACCCTCTGGTGCTCTCTCTGCTTCTCTTCCCTCTCTTGCTGTCTCTCTCTATATATATCAAATAAATAAATAAAATCTTTTAAAAAATCCAATAATTTTCTATCTAAAGAAAATATTTATTATCAAGCCGGGAAGTTTTCTCTACATTGTATAATATTCCTGAGGGCAATTTTATTGAGGGTTCAAGTCCTTACTTCAAGACCTAGAGATATAGGCCTGAAAGAAATAAAGAATGTATACATGCAAACAAATATTAGACAGAAAATAATCATTGTAAACACCTATACGTATGACCCACATTACATAGTGATCATATGACTATATGGTATGAATGAAAAAAGGATTAAACAGAGGCTTAAATATGATTTTAACCTGGGCCCATGAGTTGAGGTGCAATAACGCATGGAGCAGTGTTTCTAAACTTTTTTGTTGTTGTTTTAAATTATTACTTCCTAAGGAAACTTACTAAATACACCGATCATTTTTTTTAAATATTTTATTTATTTGTCAGAGAGAGAGAGAGAGCACATTTATTTGTCACAGAGAGAGGGAGAGGCAGACTCCCTGCTGAACAAGGAGCCAGATGCAGGACTCAGTCTCATGACCCTGCGATTGTGACCTGAGAAGAAGGCAGACACTTAACAAACTGAACCACCCAGGTGTCCCTAAATATGCTGTTTTTAACTACTTCTTTCCTTTCATAGGATTTTAATACTGTTATTTACTGTTATGATGGCCCTTTGGAGGGCCACACATTAAGATGTCCTTTACGGCCCCCCCCAAACAGTTTTTACATCCTTGGAGATAGTATCATCCCCATTGAGAATACAGAAACACAGTGACAGCAATGTCACTGCTTGACAGCAAGCTCAACAGGCTGTTTTAAAAAATCTTCATTTTACTGACAGGAAGCTTGGACACAGAGAAGGAAATTGATTTGTCTAAAACAATACATTCTTACTAGGTAGTATGGATAAAATAAAAGAAATATAAGGCATGGAATATGGCCAATTTGCTTCTATACACAAGTAATATTGATCAAAACAAGAAGCACTGTAGGAAAGAAAAATATCCATAAGTACCTACATTATAACTAAGTGATGTACCTGTCAGGTATTACCTCTTAGTCTGATATTTTGATGTAAACAGAATGTAACGTTATTTGAAAATTCAAAAACTAAGTATTACTTGTATGATAATGTATAATAGGAAAAAAAAAAAACTCCTTTGAGAGAAGCTCAGCCACAGAGACTTACAAATTCCAGTAGAAGGCAAGGCTTGTTTAAAGGTCAATCGCACGAATACTCTTGGTATTTTCCCTGAGTTAGAGCTTGTTCAACAAAGTAAGGAGTTCACAACTGTCAGACACTGGCATTTCAAATGGTAAAAGATATCTTTATGAAATAATCAGGACAAAAATCTCTTCATGCACCATAATGCATTAAATACCACCTGGAAAAGGCTATCAAAATTTCTTCTTCTACCTACTTATGAAAAATGATCTCCTTTCTTAGAGTAGTAAAAATAAATATAAATAAATCATAATCAGGAAGTAAAACTGCCATTTGATGTTAATGTCTTCATATTTCTGATTAAGTGATGGCAAAATATTGTGCAGAAGATTATTGTTAAGATCAGATCAATAAGCAATGTACTATAATTAAATTCCATCACGTAGAGAGGGGAAAAGTAAGCCATGTTCCATGGTCATAGGCATAGATGGTATCTGCCAGGCAACTGCATACAATTCTAATTGGGAGCACTAGACCATTAATTAAATTACCAGGATTCTTCTTGCCTAATAAAGTATTCTAAATTTCTTCACAGTACATGCTTTAATTTTAGTACATTCCTAAATGGTTTAGGAATACCTGTTGTAAAGTAACACAAACAGTGTGGATCTCATGGAGAAAACACAATAGTTATAGTAAGGGTAATATGTAACAACTCAAAGCAGGTATTTAAAATTTGAAGGAAAAAATAAGTAGTTAAGTCCTTGCCTTGGGCCATACCTTTGATCATGTTAACACTTAATCCCCTCGAAACCAACTCTGTTCAACTCACCTATCCTAAATGTGTCTCCAGGCCAGTAACTCAGGCAAACCTCTCTTCATTTCCATTCATATGAATTTCCTAGGCTTTTGTCAGTTTTTTATTACCCTTGCTCCTAAATTAATTTTGTTTTACCTGGTCCCTTGTTCCTGATTTGTATTACATCAAGGTCTTTCTCCTACCCTTCATTGGCTACACCTTTAAACCTAGACTTTTGGCCTAATATTTTATTCCTAGGTGTCAACTAATATAATACCAAAGCCCCAAGTCCAGATACCACATCGCCCAAACTGATATCATTGGTTGATAGCCAACATTACCCTATAGAAATCAGACAACTAATTTAGTCCCTCATTTATTCTTTTACTCATCTCAAACGTATTTATTGAACAGTTCAATAGGCAGGGAACTCTGCTGGTGTTGGAGACATAATGATAAATAAGAAAGGGTGGTTCTTTATTCATGGATCTTACATTCTATTTGAGGAGACAGATACAAAATAAATAACTGTATAATTGCACAAATAAATTTTTCATTTGATAAATACTACAAATCATCTCAAAGAATGTTGACGTTATATACCTAAAAATTTGTTCTAAGCTGGAAAATCTGGAAATGCTTCATTGAATAAGAGACATTTAATCTGAGGCTCAAAAAATACAGTTTTCTTTGCATGGAATAAGGAGAAACACAAAACCAAATTAAAAGCATAGACAAAGGACCTACAATAAGGAGGGGCTTGGGTCATCAGAGGAGGTATGAGAAGAATCTATGGTAGAAAGTAAAGGGAGAAAGAAGGTGCGTAAAGATACTGGTGAGATAGATTGATGCCAGATTATATAGCACAATTTTAAGCATTTTGGATTTTAACTAGAGAGCTTTGGGAAGACATTGGTAACTATAAAGTTGTGAAATTACAGGATCTTATTTGGGCTTTGTAAGCATTTTTTTGACAAAGATTATGGATAATGAATTGGGGGCTTATAAAAGAGACTACTAAAAAATCAAATCAAATGACACAATTAGGATTGAAAAGACAAAGAATGAGAGAAGATAC
Organism: Meles meles; assembly: GCF_922984935.1. Classification (NCBI taxonomy): domain Eukaryota; kingdom Metazoa; phylum Chordata; class Mammalia; order Carnivora; family Mustelidae; genus Meles; species Meles meles. The sequence goes on from NC_060071.1 coordinate 101,083,810, forward strand.
AAATATATTTCTGTAAGGGATTAGTATCTGGAATATATAAAGAACTCCTATAACTCAACAACTGAAAAGTGAAATAACTCTATTTTAAAATAGCCCAAGGACTTGAAAAGACATTTCTTTAAAATTATATACAAATAGCCAACAAGCATATGAAAATGTGATTAACATCACTAATCATCAGAGAAGTATAATTCAGCACCACACTGAGGTATCACCTCATGCCCGTTAGGATAGCTACCACTAAGAAAAAAAGAGTAGAGGAGAAGGGAGAGGGGAAAGAGGAGAGAAAAGAGAAAAGAAAAGAGAACATAACAAATACTGGGAGAATGTAGAGAAACTGAAACCCTTGTGTGCTATCAGTGGAAATGTAAAATGTAAAATGTTGCAAATGCTATGGCAAACAGTAGGAAAGCCACTCAAAAAAATTAAAAATATAGAACTACAATGCCACTCCTGCATATATATACAAAATAGTTGAAAGCAGTGTCTTTAAAAAAATATTTGTCCGCCCATGTTTATAGCAGCACTATTCATAATAATCAAGAGATGGAAGCAACCCAAATGTCCAGTAACAGATGAATGAGTAGATGAAATGTATATATACATACTACATACTACATATACATACATACTACAGATTATATTATATAATATGTATTTATAATATATTATAATATATTATATTATTATATTTTAATATATATTATATTTTATACTTTCATATTTTATATATCTAAAAATATATAAAATATATAAATAAAAATACAATATATCTTTTTATATAAATATAAAATATAAACATACAATATATAATATATATAATATATGTTTATTAAAAAAAAATTGGAAGGGGAGGCGAACAATAAGAGACTATGGACTCTGAAAAACAACCTGAGGGTTTTGAAGGGGCGGGGGTGGGAGGTTGGGGGAACCAGGTGGTGGGTAATAGGGAGGGCACGTATTGCATGGAGCACTGGGTGTTGTGCAAAAACAAATGAATACTGTTATGCTGAAAAAAATAAATTAATTTAAAAATATATATATAATTTATATATATATAAATTAATATATATGTATATATAATATATAAAATTTATATATATAATTATATATAATATATATTAAATATTATATTTAATTTATATACTATATATATTATATATACATACTGAAGTATATACATACCACAAATTATTCAGTATTAGAAATGAAAGTAATCCTGTCACATGATGCAACATGGATGAACTTTGAGGACTTTAGGCTAAATGAAATAAGCCAATCATAAAAGAACAATTCTACAATTTTAGGTAGGTAAAGTAGTCAAATTCTTAGAAAATGGAATGGAACTAACGATGGGCTGAAGGGAGATCTGGAAAGGGGAGCTTCTCAAAGACTATAGAGTTTTAGATTTACAAGATGAAAAAGTTCGGAGATCTGTCTTACAACAGTGTGAATTAATATACTTAATACTACTGAACTGTACACTTAAAAATGGTTGAGATAATAGATCTTACATTTTTAGCCACAATAAAAAATCAATTAGGAGTTATTGCCACAGTTAAAAAAATGAATGGTAGTTTGGATTAGACTTGTAACAGTGAGAGAATGGTCGAGTTTCATTCTTCTACATATAACTGTCCAGTTTTCCCAGCACCATTTATTGAAGAGACTGTCTTGTTCCCATTGTATATTTTTTCCTGTTTTGTCGAAGATTATTTGACCATAGAGTTGAGGGTCCATATCTGGGCTCCCCACTCTGTTCCACTGGTCTATGTGTCTGTTTTTATGCCAGTACCATGCTGTCTTGGTGATCACAGCTTTATAGTAAAGCCTGAAATCAGGTAACGTGATGCTGCCAGTTTTGTTTTTGTTTTTCAACATTTCCTTAGCAATTCGGGGTCTCTTCTGATTCCATATAAATTTTAGGATTATTTGCTCCAGCTCTTTGAAAAATACCGGTGGAATTTTGATCGGAATGGCATTAAAAGTATAGATTGCTCGAGGCAGTATAGACATTTTCACAATGTTTATTCTTCTGATCCAAGAGCATGGAACGGTCTTCCATCTTTTTGTGTCTTCTTCAATTTCTTTCATGAGTGTTCTGTAGTTCCTCGAGTACAGATCCTTTACCTCTTTGGTTAGGTTTATTCCCAGGTATCTTATGGTTCTTGGTGCTATAGTAAATGGAATCAATTCTCTAATTTCCATTTCTGTATTTTCATTGTTAGTGTATAAGAAAGCCACTGATTTCTATACATTGACTTTGTATCCTGCCACGTTACTGAATTGCTGTATGAGTTCTAGGAGTTTGGGGGTGGAGTCTTTGGGGTTTTCTATATAAAGAATCATATCATCTGTGAAGAGAGAGAGTTTGCACAAAGATAAACTCAAAATGGATAAAAAGCCTCGATGTGAGACAGGAATCCATCAGAATCCTAGAGGATAAAATAGGCAGTAACCTCTTTGATATCAGCCACAGCAACTTCTTTCAAGATATGTCTCCAAAGGCCAAGGAAACAAAAGCCAAAATGAACTTTTGGGACTTCATCAAGATCAAAAGCTTCTGCACAGCAAAGGAAACAGTCAACAAACCAAAAAGGCAACCCACAGAATGGGAGAAGATATTTGCAAATGACAGTACAGACAAAAGGTTGATATCCAGGATCTATAAAGAACTCCTCAAACTCAACACACACAAAAAAGATAATCATATCAAAAAATGGGCAGAATGGGCGCCTGGGTGGCTCAGTGGGTTAAGCCGCTGCCTTCGGCTCAGGTCATGATCTCAGGGTCCTGGGATCAAGTCCCACATCGGGCTCTCTGCTTGGCAGGGAGTCTGCTTCCTCCTCTCTCTCTCTCTCTGCCTGCCTCTCTGCCTACTTGTGATCTCTCTCTCTTGATGTCAAATAAATAAATAAAATCTTAAAAAAAAAATAGCAACCAAGTGCCCTTACTCGTAGTGACACACAAAGAAAGAAACTTGAATCAAAATGTGCTTATCTTCTTACCTCAACAACTGAAAGCAAGTGGAAATTTTATTTGTATTCACATTAGATGGCACGTTACATACACTTGGGTTTCACTTTTTGTAGTTTATTTGGGAGCAGAAAGAGATTATGTAGAAGTTACTGGAGGTACATTAATACAATGATAACTTTAAAGGATAGGTTAAGTCAACTAATTGTGTGTATTCACTGTAACTGAATTTACTGTGTAGATTCACCAGAGTTCAAAATATTTTGTTATAGTGTAACAGATTTACTAGGTCTGGGGATACTAGCCTTTATATGCATAGATCATGAACAACTTTTAGCACATAATCAGTTCTTGCCACTTTTTATTCAATACCAACTGAGCACATTGAAAAAAACTCAAAGTACCTCCTAATTCTTAAAAGTAATTTTTAAGTTATAGATGCATTGATGTATTAATGTTCAACTCACTCTTTCTTGTAAAGAAAGTAAAGTGGGATGTAGCCAAATATATTATCACTGTACTGTTAATCACATTGTAGATGATTTGCTATTAAAAAGAGGTAGATATCTTATTAATAAAGAAATTTTAAATCTATCCTTGAATCCCTACCTTATGAAATGGTGAGGGTTTTAGGCATTATAACTCACTTACATTTTTATTATTTGTTGTTCCTCTGTTAAGATTACCTAATCTTAGTTTCTCTGCATTTCAATTTATATAGACAAATAAGTGTAAGCCACACATTTTTAAATCTATGCAGTAAAAAATTTGGGGTATAAGGCAGATAACTTCTTGAGTAAAATTTTTCTTAATTTTAAGACACTACTTGAGTAAAGTATGTCTTAAGATTTGTTTCTGCCTATTTTTTTTAAGGGAGGTTCAGTTGAAATCAGAACTATCCATTCAATAAAATTAATTGCAGGGGCGCCTGGGTGGCACAGTGGGTTAAAGCCTCTGCCTTCGGCTCAGGTCATGATCTCAGGGTCCTGGGATTGAGCCCCGCATCAGGCTCTCCGCTCGGCGAGAAGCCTGCTTCCTCCTCTCTCTCTGCCTGCCTCTCTGCCTGCTTGTGATCTCTCTCTCTCTGTCAAATAAATAAATAAAATCTTAAAAAAAATTAATTGCAAAGACGTTTTTAAAATACTGCTCCTTTAGAAACTAAACTTTCTTGTTCTGATCATCTTGCTATATTGAAATGTAATTCTCAGTATATTAGTCATTCAATATGTTAGCGTTGATGTTTACTTTGGTATGAGTCTTGCTTTTTGCAAATCTGTTTATTCCTGGGGTAATTTGTAGATATTTGAATTCACTTTTCTTTTGCCTTTTTTAAAAAGATTCTGTCAGTTACTCTGATATGATTATGAATATATTGAAAGCTGACAATGATGTACCACTTCCATGTTATTACAAAAATGTTTTCATTGAGAAGAATTGCAAATATATAAATAATGACCTTAATATTCTTACAGACTACAGTCTGTAATGTAGCACTGTAGAATAAGAAATATAATCTGAAAATAAAGCTCAATTGTAAGAAAAAAAATTTATAAGAATAAAACAAAAGAACATGAGGTATTTTAAAATAATCTATGTTTCATTTCAGCAGGCATGGTGGGTCATTGCAGGAAATTATTATGTTTTAATGAATTCTAAGGGAAAATATTACTATGATAAAGTAACTTTTAATAATATTATGAGGTGAGTGCTGTGAATTGTGTAAGACTGATGATTTAAACACCTATAACCCTGAAACAAATAATACAGTATATGTTAATTTTTAAAAAATTATAAGAAAATATGAATATATCAATGGGGTCATAAACATATACATATTTACTTATATATAAGATATATGTACATGTGCATGATTTACAATAAATTTTATATCTTATACATTATAAAAATATACTAGTAATAGTTTAGCTCTTTATATGAATACATAAAAATTATATTAAAGATGAAGGAGAATAAATGAATACTGACTACATATATTTTATATGCTATTATGTTTAAAGTATGGTTTTAAAGTCATCCATTGAAAATGGAGGTTAATGGTGAAAAAAATATATATATACTACATACACACACATGCATATGACACACACTATTATATATAAAATCCTGATATTTTCTATTTTAAAAAATTTATTTCCAGAATTTGAAAATTGTATAGAGTTTGACAGTTATTTCTGTTTAAACTTTCTTGGAATAAGTTAATGCTAATATTTAATTAAAGTCAGGACTTCAGTAAGTGTACACTTGCTCTTGGAGAGACAAATCATTGACTAGGGAGAGAAAAACAGAGAGTGAACAAACTTCACCTTCTATTTAGAGAAATGTCAGAGTGACTAGATTGTCTATCTGCTGACCTTTGGAAGACACTAGTAGGAGAGTTTTAACAAAGAAAAAAAAAGAATCAAAATTGTTGTATGTATTGAATAAAGAAAGGAAGTAGAAGCAAATTTAGGTATTATAATTAATCCAGGTTTGAAAAAAGATTAATAAAAATTTTAATCATTACTATATTGTGTTAAAACTTGTTTAAATGAATTTATTTTTTAATTTTATTTATTTACTTGACAGAGAACAAGATATCACAAGTAGGCAGAACAGCAGGCAGAGAGCGAAAGGGAAGCAGCCTCCCTGCAGACAGAGAGCCGGATGCAGGGCTCAATCCCAGGACCCTGAGACCATGACCTGAGCTGAAGGCAGAGGCTTAACCCACTGAGCCACCCAGGTGCCCCTAAATGAATATTTTTTTAAAGAAATGTTTGTCCATATCACTGAAGAGTTAAATCACAATAATTATTCATGACATCACAAAGATCCCTTGGACCATTTAAGTCGGTTTTTTATCTGTGGTTCCATATCACGGCCAAATTTTAATAGAGATGACTATCACAATGACAGGAAATTATTTGCTCAGTGTTCTGAATTCATGATTAAATCTATACCAATGGAGGGAAATGGAAACTATAAAATAGGGAAGATTGTAGGAGGAGTCATGAGTCTAAAATTATGTTGAATACTGAAAACCCAGGGTGCACATATACCCCTTAATGATGAGTACTTTCCTACAGGTTAACAACTCCCATTGCTTGCTCTCTCTCTCTCTCTCTCTCTCTTTTTTTTTTTCAGATTTTATTAATTTATTTGAGAGGGAGAGAGAGAAACATGAGTGGGGGAGGGACAGAGGAAGACGGAGAAGCAGACTCCCTGCTGAGCAAGGAGTCAGATATGGGGCTTGATCTCTGGACTCCAAGATAATAACCTGAGTCAAAAGGAGACATTTAACCAACTGAGCCACTCAGGCAACCCCTCACCTCAACCACTGCTTTCTTATATAACAAGGAAATACATATTGGGCCACAAGATAGTTATGTTTAGTGATACATGTAAGGACATGCTACCTCTAGTCCCTACAAGTCTTAGGATCTTTTGAAAGTCTTTATTGACTTCTACCTAAGGTATCTTCTCTGTCCTTGTCCCTAAATAGCTAATGGTGTCCTTTGATATTTTCCATTTAATAACTCAAAGGGAAAAGGGAAAAAACATGGTATTATTTAAATTTTTTCTAACCATCACTCCATTTCATTTTGTTTCCTTTTTCCAGTAATAATTATCAAATCCTGATAGCCTTTGTAGTTTTGAATAATAAACAGTTCACTATTCCTTTAAACAAAAATGGAAATGAACATGGAAGGAAAAAATAAGACAACTTATTTATCACTTACTTTTCTCCTAAGAACATAAGACTTTAATTTTATTAAAAACAAATAGACTCCTAGTTTTCAGTCTAGCATATAAAGAGCTTGAAAATCATCACTCCATTCTAACATTTCACTGGATTTAAAATTATTGATTGGTAGTTTTTTTTTAATTTCTTATTTTTTTATAAACATAATGTATTTTTATCCCCAGGGGTACAGGTCTGTGAATCGCCAGGTTTACACACTTCATAGCACTCCCCATAGCACATACCCTCCCTCCAATGTCCATAACCCCGCTCCACCTCCCCCAGCCCCACCTCCCCCCACAACCCGCAGTTTTTTTTGTGAGATTAATTGTCACTTATGGTTTGTCTCCCTCCCAATCCCATCTTGTTTCAGTTATTCTTCTCCTATCCCCCTAACACCCCATGTTGCATCTCCACGTCCTCATATCAGGGAGATCATATGATAGTTGTCTTTCTCCGATTGACTTATTTCACTAAGCATGATACCCTCTAGTTCCATCCACATTGTTGCAAATGGCAAGATTTCATTTCTTTTGAAGGCTGCATAGTATTCCATGCAATATGTATATATACATATACATATAGTATTGTATATATATCCCACTTCTTCTTTATCCATTCATCTGTTGATGGACATCTAGGTTCTTTCCATAGTTTGGCTATTGTAGACATTGCTGCTATAAACATTCGGGTGCACATGCCCCTTCGGATCACTAAGTTTGTATCTGTACGGTAAATACCCAGTAGTGCAATTGCTGGGTCATAGGGTAGCTCTATTTTCAACTTTTTGAGGAACCTCCATGCTGTTTTCCAGAGTGGTTGCACCAGCTTGCATTCCCACCAACAGTGGAGGAGGGTTCCCCTTTCTCCACATCCTCGCCAGCATCTGTCATTTCCTGACTTGTTACTTTTAGCCATTCTGACTGGTGTGAGGTGATATCTCATTGTGGTTTTGATTTGTATTTCCCTGATGCCGAGTGACGTGGAGCACTTTTTCATGTATCTGTTGGCCATCTGGATGTCTTCTTTGCAGAAATATCTGTTCATATCCTCTGCCCATTTCTTGATTAGATTGTTTGTTCTTTGGGTGTTGAGTTTGCAAAGTTCCTTAAAGATTTTGGACACTAGACCCTTACGTGATATGTTGTTTGCAAATATCTTCTCCCATTCTGTCAGTTGTCTTTTGGTTTTGTTAACTGTTTCCTTTGCTGTGCAAAAGCTTTTGATCTTGATGAAATCCCAATAGTTCATTTTTGCCCTTGCTTCCCTTGCCTTTGCCGTTGTTCCTAGGAAGATGTTGCTACGGCTGAGGTCGAAGAGGTTGCTGCCTGCATTCTCCTCAAGGATTTTGATGGATTCCTTTCTCACATTGAGGTCCTTCATCCATTTGGAGTCTGTTTTCGTGTGTGGTGTAAGGAAGTGGTCCAATTTCATTTTTCTGCATGTGGCTGTCCAATTTTCCCAGCACCATTTATTGAAGAGGCTGTCTTTTTTCCACTGGACATTCTTTCCTGCTTTTTCAAAGATTTGTTGACCATAGAGTTGAGGGTCTATTTCTGGGCTCTCTATTCTGTTCCATTGATCTATGGGCCTGTTTTTGTGCCAGTACCATGCTGTCTTGATGATGAAAGCTTTGTAATAGAGCTTGCAGTCCGGAATTGTGATGCCACCAACTTTGGCTTTCTTTTTCAATATTCCTTTGGCTATTCGAGGTCTTTTCTGGTTCCATATAAATTTTAGGATTATTTGTTCCATTTCTTTGAAAAAGATGGATGGTATTTTGATAGGGATTGCATTAAATGTGTGGATTGCTTTAGGTAACATAGACATTTTCACAATATTTATTCTTCCAATCCAGGAGCATGGAAAATTTTTCCATTTCTTTGTGTCTTCCTCAATTTCTTTCATGAGTACTTTATAGTTTTCTGCATATAGATTCTTAGCCTCTTTGGTTAGGTTTATTCCTAGGTATCTTATAGTTTTGGGTGCAATTGAAAATGGGATTGACTCCTTAATTTCTCTTTCTTCTGTCTTGTTGGTGTACAGAAATGCAACTGATTTCTCTGCATTGATTTTATATCCTGACACTTTACTGAATTCCTGTACAAGTTCTAGTAGTTTTGGAGTGGAGTCATTTGGGTTTTCCACATATAGTATCATGTCATCTGCGAAGAGTGATAGTTTGACTTCTTCTTTGCCGATTTGGATAACTTTAATTTCTTTTTGTTGTCTGATTGCTGAGGCTAGGGCTTCTAGTACTATGTTGAATTCCAGTGGTGACAATGGACATCCCTGCCGTGTTCCTGACCTCAGCAGAAAAGATCTCAGTTTTTCTCCATTGAGAATGATATTTGCGGTGGGTTTTTCATAGATGGCTTTGATAATATTAAGGTATGTGCCCTCTATCCCTACACTTTGAAGAGTTTTGATCAGGAAGGGATGCTGTACTTTGCCAAATGGTTTTTTAGCATCTATTGAGAGTATCATATGGTTCTTGTTCTTTCTTTTATTAATGTTTCTATCACATTGATTGATTTGTGGATGTTGAACCAAACTTGCAGCCCTGGAATAAATCCCACTTGGTTGTGGTGAATAATCCTTTTAATGTACTATTGAATCTTATTGGCTAGTATTTTGGTGAGAATTTTCACATCTGTGTTCATCAAGGATATTGGTCTGTAGTTCTCTTTTTTGGTGGGATCCTTGTCTGGTTTTGGGATCAAGGTGATGCTGGCCTCATAAAACGAGTTTGGAAGTTTTCCTTCCATTTCTATTTTTTGGAACAGGTTCAGGAGAATAGGAATGAGTTCTTCTTTAAATGTTTGATAGAATTCCCCTGGGAAGCCGTCTGGTCCTGGGCTTTTGTTTGTTTGGAGATTTTTGATGACTGTTTCAATCTCCTTACTGGTTATGGGTCTGTTCAGGTTTTCTATTTCTTCCTGGTTCAGTTGTGGTAGTTTATATGTCTCTAGGAATGCATCCATTTATTCCAGATTGTCAAATTTGTTGGCGTAGAGTTGCTCATAGTATGTCCTTATAATTGTCTGCATTTCTTTGGTGTTAGTTGTGATCTCTCCTCTTTCATTCATGATTTTATTGATTTGGGTCCTTTCTCTTTTCTTTTTGATGAGTCTGGCCAGGGGTTTATCAATCTTATTGATTCTTTCAAAGAACCGGCTCCTAGTTTCATTGATTTTTTCTATTGTTTTTTTGATTTCTATTTCATTGATTTCTGCTCTGATCTTTATGATTTCTCTTCTGCTGGGTTTAGGGTTTCTTTCTTGTTCTTTCTCCAGCTCCTTTACGTATAGGGTTAGGTTGTGTACTTGAGACCTTTCTTGTTTCTTGAGAAAGGCTTGTACCGCTATATATTTTCCTCTCAGGACTGCCTTTGCTGTGTCCCACAGATTTTGAACCGTTTTGTTTTCATTATCATTTGTTTCCATGATTTTTTTCAGTTCTTCTTTAATTTCCGGGTTGACCCATTCATTCTTTAGAAGGATGCTGTTTAGTCTCCATGCATTTGGGTTCTTTCCAGCTTTCCTCTTGTGATTGAGTTCTAGCTTCAGAGTATTGTGGTCTGAAAATAGGCAGGGAATGATCCTAATCTTTTGATACCGGTTGAGACCTGATTTGTGACCCAGGATGTGATCTATTCTGGAGAAGGTTCCATGTGCACTAGAGAAGAATGTGTATTCTGTTGCTTTGGGATGAAATGTTCTGAATATATCTGTGATGTCCATCTGGTCCAGTGTGTCATTTAAGGCCTTTATTTCCTTGTTGATCTTTTGCTTGGATGATCTGTCCATTTCAGTGAGGGGAGTGTTCAAGTCCCCTACTATTATTGTATTATTATTGATGTGTTTCTTTGATTTTGTTATTAATTGGTTGATATAGTTGGCTGCTCCCACGTTAGGGGCATAGATATTTAAAATTGTTAGATCTTCTTGTTGGACAGACCCTTTGAGTAGGATATAGTGTCCTTCCTCATCTCTTATTATAGTCTTTGGCTTAAAATCTAATTGATCTGATATAAGAATTGCCACCCCAGCTTTCTTCTGATGCCCATTAGCATGGTAAATTGTTTTCCACCCCTCACTTTAAATCTGGAGGTGTCTTCGTGTCTAAAATGAGTTTCTTGTAGGCAACATATAGATGGGTTTTGTTGTTTTATCCATTCTGATACCCTGTGTCTTTTGATTGGGGCATTTATCCCATTAACATTCAGGGTAACTATTGAGAGATATGAATTTAGTGCCATTTTATTGCCTGTAAGGTGACTGTTACTGTATATTGTCTCTGTACCTTGCTGATCTACTACTTTAGGCTCTCTCTTTGCTTAGAGGACCGCTTTCAATATTTCCTGTAGAGCTGGTTTGGTGTTTGCAAATTCTTTCAGTTTTTGTTTGTCCTGGAAGCTTTTGATCTCTCCTTCTATTTTCAGTGATAGTTTGGCTGGATATAGTATTCTTGGATGCATGTTTTTCTCATTTAGTGCTCTGAATATATCATGCCAGCTCTTTCTGGCCTGCCAGGTCTCTGTGGATAAGTCTGCTGCCAATCTAATATTTTCACCATTGTATGTTACAGACTTCTTTTCCCAGGCTGCTGTCAGGATTTTCTCTTTGTCACTAAGACTTGTAAATTTTACTACTAGTTGACGGGGTGTGGACCTATTCTTGTTGATTTTGAGGGGGGTTCTCTGCACCTCCTGGATTTTGATGCTTGTTCCCTTTGCCATATTAGGGAAATTCTCTCCAATAATTCTCTCCTATATACCTTCTGCTCCCCTCTCTCTGTCTTCTTCTTCTGGAATCCCAATTATTCTAATGTTGTTTCATCTTATGGTGTCACTTATCTGTCGAATTCTCCCCTCATGGTCCAGTAGCTGTTTGTCCCTCTTTTGCTCAGCTTCTTTATTCTCTGTCATTTGGTCTTCTATATCACTAATTCTTTCTTCTGCCTCATTTATCCTAGCAGTGAGAGCCTCCATTTTTTACTGCACCTCATTAATAGCTTTTTTGATCTCAACTTGGTTAGATTTTAGTTCTTTAATTTCTCCAGAAAGGGTTTTTATATCTCCAGAGAGGGTTTCTCTAATATCTTCCATGCCTTTTTCGAGCCTGGCTAGAACCTTGAGAATCGTCATTCTGAACTCTAGATCTGACATATTACCAATGTCTGTGTTGATTAGGTCCCTAGCCTTTGGTACTGCCTCTTTGTTCTTTTTTTTTTGTGGTGATTTTTTCCACCTTGTCATTTTGTCTAGATAAGAGGATATGAAGGATCAAATAAAATACTAAAAGGGTGGCAAAGACCCCAGGAAAATGCGCTGTAACCAAATCAGAAGAGACCCCAAATTGTGGGGGGGAGAAGGGGGATATAAGGATGTTCAGGAAAAAAAAGAAAAAAGTTAAAAAAATAAAACAAATAAAGAAAAAATATAAAAAAGAAAGAAAAAATATATATATATTAGATAAACTAGTCAACAAACGTTGAAAAACAAAAGGGTAAAAGTTTTAAAAAATTTAGCAGAAGAAGAAAAAAGAAAGAAAAAAAAATTGAAAAAAAATTGAATTAACCGCAAGACTAAAGAATCATGGGTAGAAAGCCATGAGTTCCGTGCTTTGCTTTCTCCTCCTCTGGAATTCCGCTGCTGTCCTAGGTATTGAACCTGCTTTCCTTTATAGATGAACTTCGTCCTGGCTGGATATTTTGTTGATCTTCTGGGGGAGGGGCCTGTTGTAGTGACTCTCAAGTGTCTTTGCCTGAGGCAGAATTGCACCGCCCTTATGGGGGCCCGGAATAAGTAATCTGCTTGGGTTCGCTTTTGGGAGTTTTTGTTCCCTGAATGCTTTCCATAGAGTTCTGCAGGGCGGGAATGAAAATGGCAGCCTCCCAGTCTCCAGCCCGGAGGAGCCAAGAGCCTGGGTCCCCACTCCTCAGTGCACCCCCAGAGAAAAGCACCCAATCACTCCTGTATCCCCAGCCTCCAGTCGCGCTCCGAGCTCACCCAGCCTGCGACCGGTTCAAGGTAACCCCGAGCTGAGAGTTCAGTCCTTGGCTCTGTCTCTGTAGCCGGCTTCTCCGTTCTATACCTGTGAGCTCTGCAACACTCTGACACCCTTGATCCTTCTGTGACCCTGCGGGACCTGGGGCCACGCTGACACTGCGTGTGCTTCACCCCGGTTTAGCCTCTGGAGCAATGTCCCTCAGTGGAACAGACTTTTAAAAGTCCTGATTTTGTGCTCCGTTGCTCCGTGGCTTGCTGGGAGCCGGCCCCTCCCCCCGCAGTCTATCTTCCCGTCATTTTGGATTCACTTCTCCGCCAGTCCTACCTTTCAGAAAGTGGTTGATTTTCTGTTTCTAGCATTGCTGTTCTTCTTCTCTTTGCTCTCCCGTTGGATTTGTAGGTGTTTGCAATATTTAGATAAACTATCGAACTGATCTCCTGCTACCTGATGTAGTCTCAGCCGGCTACTTCTCCGCCATCTTGACTCCTCCTTTTTTTTAAAACACTAAAATATATCAACACATTTTATTTTATTCTGTCCTCTATATTTTCTTTCAAAAGTCAGATGTCATACATATAGTTGTTCCCTGGAAACTCTGTGTGTGTGTGTGTGTGTGTGTGTGTTTCCTTACTTGAATTCATTGGGCTTCTAGAATCTGAAGCTTGATGTCATTCATTGTTTTGAGAAAATTCTCAAAGTATCTCTTGAAATTTCACTTTTGCATCACTCTCTCCTTTCTTTCTATTGGTCCCCAAATTAACTGTTTTGGTTTTTCACTATGCTCCATTTATTCCTTATGCTCTTTTCTTAATTTTCTTTCAACTTTTTCTGCATATTTTGGTCAAAACTTTCATATTTTTAACTTTCCATTTTTACCAGTCCTGTCTTCAGCTATGCCTAATCTGTTAAACTTTAACATTTTATTCTTAATTTCATTCATTGTATTTTTTTCTTTAAAAAAAAAAAAGATTTAGTTATTTATTTGAGATAGCGAGAGAGCATGAGCAGGAGGGGCAGAAGGAGACAGAAACTCCAGCAAAGATGTGGGACTCGATCTCACAACCCTGAAATTATGACCTGAGCTGAAACCAGGAGTCAGATGCCTATTCAACTGTCCTGAGGTGCCCCTCATTGTATTTTTTTTTTTCATTTGACTGTCTTTTCTCAGATTGTACTATCTGGAGAAACTACTTGTCATTATCTTGAAGATTATCAAGATACTTAAAGTCTTTGATTACTTCAGTTTCAAGATGATTTACATATCTCTTTCTCCTGGTTTTGTTTCCTCTCCTAGAGTTGGGTCATTTCCTTTGTATAAAATGATTGACAAGACTAACTTCAAGATTTGGTTGGTGTTATCTCCTAATAGAGAGGTTTTTCTTTTTCTTTGTGATAGAAAATTAGAATAGTTGCATATAAATTTAATATAATATGGGATTTAGGTAATTTGAAACTGAACTTCTTTCTTTGTAACACCTAGACAATCTTTGCTTTTGTACTTTCTTTGGTAGTAGTGTTTCTAAGCTCTTCACTAGAAATATGCATGGTATAAGGGTGCTGCTTTGTCAGTCTCTGAAATACAAATTTTGTCTTCCAATTTTATGGAATTACTTCAATCTATATTTACCTTCTGGTCTCACAGTCATTTTGTTGTTTTGTTTATTTGACTCTAACTCTCTAGATAGAACACCAGTTAAGAAAGCAGCAGATGCCTCAAAGAGGCTCATTTGACTCTCTCAAACCCATTGATAAAATTTCATGTTCATCTAGAGGCATTTAGTTTTCACTGGGATTTGAAACCCTCCTCATGTCTGGATGGCTTGATTGCTCAGATTACTCGAAAAAACTATTGTCTGTTTATTCATTTGTTTTAAAGTACCATGGCTTTTCTAACTTTCATTGGTAGATGAATTGGTTTCATAGCATATAACTCTGCCTTACTATAAGTGGGAATTTATATATGCAATTTATCATGCATAGAAATAAGCATACTTTTATGTTAATTATCAAGAGAAGGACTGATTATAAAACTATTAAATCTTTTTTTTTAAAGATTTTATTTATTTGACAGACAGAGATCACAAGTAGGCAGAGAGGCAGGAAGAGAGAGAGGAGGAAGCAGGCTCCCTGCCGAGCAGAGAGCCTGACACGGGGTTCGATCCCAGGACCCTGAGATCATGACCTGAGCCGAAGGCAGAGGCTTTAACCCACTGAGCCCCCCAGGCGCCCCAAGAAATCTTCTTGTAAATACGGCATTATAAGGTTTGAAACAGGCTAATATTTTAAAAGTAAAATGTTATGAACATCTCCAAAAAATCACACAGCTCTTTATTTTCACAAAGTCAATTAGAAGTTGGGTTTTCTGATTCCAGATGCAGGCTCTTACTACTCAGTTTGATAACACGAGTTCAAGTTTACAAAATATTTTCTGTGGACTTCATGGTTAATTGTGCAGCTCTTTTTTTCTATCTAGGAAATCAAAGCAGTATTCCCTGGTTGATAGTATGAAAAGTCAATGTCCTAATATTGTTTTAAGTGTATATGACAGCCTAACATTTCAGTGGTTGACTCACTGAAAAACAACTGAAGAAACAATATTTTTTCAACAATTTTTACATTAGTTTACTTTTACCTTATCTTCTTGCCTGAACCATGTAGTTTTAGTCCTGTAGCCAAGTTACTGAAGCTCTATCTTTATGTATGAAGACTTAAAAATGGATTTGGAGCCAAATTGGTTCACACACACATACACATACACATAGATATATGCCATAAAACATATTCCTGGCCAATCTTAAAGCCATTTCTAAATCTCACACATTCCCACATCCCACCAACATGGCCATGTCAGAAAAGCATGTTTGTAGTGAGTTATGTCATGGATCTTTGACCTAGAAATAATATATAGACATAATCTTACCTTTTATTATTGTGTTCCGGAGTCTATTATCAGTTACCCTCAGATTGTAAAAACAGATGTCAAAATCCAAACTATACAAGACATTTAATAAGAAAAGCCATATAAGGTGTTTGGGTAGCTTAGTCAGTTATGTGTCTGCCTTCAGCTGGGGTCATGATCCCGGGGTCCTGGGATTGAGTCCCACATCGGACTCCCTGCTCTGCCGGCAACCTGCTTCTCTCTCTGCCCTTCCTCCCACTCATTCTCTCAATATCTCTCATTCTCTCTCAAATAAATAAGTAAAATCTTAAAAAAAAAAGTAAAAAAAAAAAAAGAAAATCCATACAATTTGTGAGAATAATCTACTTCTAAGCAAAACTTTCATGGAAAATAAATTATTTTCCTATAGTAGGGATAACTTTGTTTCATGTGTAAAAGACTTTGAAAGCTAAAGCCTGAGGGTAAAGAATAACTTATTATGCAATATGTCTTTTTTTATTTTATTGAACACTAAAAAACTTTCTCATAGATTTTTATTGAAGGAATATTTTTCTCTCTTCTCTTCATATTATGTAGTATGTCAATTACGTATATTATAGAGTATGTCAATTCCTCTTTTGTTTTCAAAATATAAAAATAATCAAATCTCTCATCTCAAATAGTCTCTAAGAACATGTGGGGTGACTATAGCAGAAACCAAATTTAACATTATGAGCATGATAAATTTAAAGCAGATGTATAACTATGTAAATACCGTCAATTCACTTAAGTGAAAAAATGAGCACAAATGAGAGCAAAACTTTGATAAGCAGTCATGATTTCTTCTAAATCATTTGGACAAATTTATTTTTATTTTCTTTTAAACTTATGTAGATTTTTATTGAGATTACATTTTAGTCCTTCTTGCTGTTTAGAAGAAACATCTCCCTTAGCAAAAACCAAGATGGAATATCTTGAAGAATATAATTAACTAAAACCCTTTAAAAACTGAAAATTAGAAGTGAAAAACACTTCAAAAAATATAAAGTTCTAAATATATATCATTGCATGAAATAATGATTAAATGCAGAAGAACTTATAAGCAACTGTCTGTGTTTTAGAAAATTTGGATTTGCAATCAAAATGCAAGTATCATTTAGCTTTTATTAACTAGTTATTAACACCAGGACACTGCTGTATTTTAATGAAGAATGACTATCAAATACTCATTTACTTTTATGATTCTTTCAGTGATTGGTTATTATACTAACTGTAACATTATTTGGTTTTAAAATATCTTAAGTATTTTTCTTATGGGAACTATTCCCATTATAAGGAAACAACATGCAGTTATGCTCCCACTGGGTCAGAACCAAACCTGTGCTAATAATATACCCATATTGAAGCCCATTTTACTTTTTCCTTATCAGGCCTTTATATTTCTATGCTAGGAAGTGTATCTATGTATTCTAATCACCAAATGTAAGCTGCACTTTAACATTAGTAATGAAGTTGTTTAATATTAACGAATTTAAAGGGTAAAGAACAAAAACTTATTTTAAATATTTGAAACAGCAAGTTAGATAATTAGTTCTCATTGAAGCCACTAATTTTCACAGTACTGTTAGAGCACTTATTAAACTCTTTTGATTACATTTTATGTACTTGCTTAGTTAAGTGATTCTTAATTACAAAATGACATGGAAAAATTATTTCAGTTATATTTTTTCCCTCTCTAGTGCCTTGATTGAATAAATTTCCTTACATAAAGATACAATTAATATTAGCACTTTTTAATTTTAAAGGATATTTGACCATTTTATTTTATCATGATATATATACATATATATGTATACATGTACCCACACATATATGTTTATGTGAGAGAAGTTTTCATTAAAGTAACTACTAATGCGATCTTAATTGTGTTTATAGTTTAGCTTGGTATTTACCAAGACCACCCTCATAATTTTAAACAGGACAGAAAACTGTACACTTTTAGATCAAACTGTTTCTTACTGAGAGTAGAGACTCAGGAAGGAAATCTAACAGGTGTCTAGCTCTCTAAGCAAATAGAACTAATGAGGCAAATTTTCATTTTGCAGAGAATAAAAGGAAAGAGTGAGACACGTAGCGTCAATTAAGGAATATATGATAAAGCCATCTGGCTTGATGATGTAAATAGATAAGTTCCATATGCAGTTCTCAATATTGGCAGCATTGCAAGCTTACTAAATGAGCACCAAATCCACTTAAACATCTGCCGGGACACTCATGCAGGTAAAGCAAAGGTGCCTAGCTGACACTTGATTAATCTTGCTGACCAATGCATGCTTCACTCACAAAGCAAACATCAAGGGACTCTGATGAACTGGATCATATATGACCAAGACGACTATTGGGCCAAATGTAACTGATAGAGTGGGTCTCCAGAAGTAGGTGACCATGAAACTGAAAAAAGCACAATATACAGAAAGCAATACTCCAGGTTGTACAAAAATGTTTTATAGGATTTAAAGAAACAGTGTGCCAGCTTTCATGGACAGATATCTAAAAGGGAAAACAGAATAAAAGAATCTGGAAGTCCATGAATATGTAATGCTGACTTGCCAATCATATATTGTACTGATTCATTGATTTATTTAACAAAGACTGTTTTAGGTTTTTTTTTTTTCTTCTAGATTTAGGCACCATTTTTTCTGAGGGGAAATTTAAAAAAAAAAAAATAGAGAAAGAAATGCTTAAATAAACCAATGTATTTTTACAGAAAATTCTCCAAAAGGTTCAAATTTTTATTTAATATATAATGAAAAAAAAGTTAAGGTACCCCTGAAAAAATGTTTTGCATGAGAAGAAAAACATTAAGAGAAGTTTAATTATGAACATTTTATATTCAAAATAAAAATATATGAACACTGGAAAGGACAATGCTCACTTCTGTTTTACCTAATACAAAGCAATCTTAGAGAACAATTCAGCAAATTATGTTTCTGAAGCAGTGGTTCCCCAATTTGATGTACTCACCAGTGCACAGTGAAGATGTTTTTCATTAAGACATAGGAAATATTTGAAATTAGAATGATAATTATTGGTTATCTGATGATATTGCCAATATTTTCTTAGCAAACAATAACATGCTGGTTAACATGATTGCAGTTGCCTATATTTCTTATAGGCAAAATGAATTCTTGCATAATTAGCACTGCTATTGATTTTACATATATTTATTTATCAGATATGTGAACTGAGTGGTATACATGGATAATATCTTTATTTTCATCCACATATTCATTCATTAAGCAAATATTATCAAGCACCTACTATTTCTAGACACTGGCATAACACTTGGAAAATGTCAGAGAATCAACCAGACTTATGGATTTATGGATATATTTTAAAGGTAGAGCCATCTGAATTCCCCCAACAGAATGAATATAGGTTGTGAGAGAAAAAAGAATCAAGAATGCCTCTGGGGGGCCTGGGCTCAGTCAGTTGGGTGTCTGCCTTCCACTCAGATCATGATCCTGGGGTCCTGGGATGGAACCCTGCATCAGGCTTCCCTGCTCAGTGGGAGGTCTGCTTCTCCCTCTCCTTCTGCCTGTCCCCCTCCACTCATGCTCTGTCTCTCTCTTTCTCAAATAAATAAATAAATAAAATTTTTAGGGAAAAGAAAATGATTCCAGAATGTTTTTCCAAAGCAAAATTATCCTATGGTTTCATAAGAGGAAATTAAAGAAAAAAATAACTTGAGTGGAAAAGAAGTATAAATCAAATTCCAAAGAACGCTAAACCAGAGCCTTCCTTCACAGAACACAGTGATTAAAATTTTGGGACAGCCTTAGATGAGTCTCACAGGAATAAAAATTACTAAATAGAGAAAACTCACAATGAGAAACAAAGATTGTATTTAAAAACTATGAAAAGTGAGAGGAACATGATAGTACCATTAGAGGAAAAATTAAGCTAAGAGAAAGCCTCACTTGTTGGAAAAGAGAAATTAAAATAACTCCTCCAGTCAATAAAAGGTGTTATGGTGAAGTCTTATATACACAACAAACCACATGCATTAAAGATGTCAAATTTGAAGCAAACAGTATTCTAAAATCAGGTCCTTCCGCTGTATTCATAGCTAGAGGAATAGGATCAATAAGAATGGTAGAGGAGTCCCAATGAGAAGCTAAGTTCTGGGAATTAAGTCTCTAAAATAGAAGAAAAAAGTACAGAAAGAAGAGAGAGATTTTGTCACCCCATGATCATAGGTATGAATTAATGCATAGTAACGTCTGGAGGCAATATGCTTCATATGCTATGGGAGAAACATGTCGATGAGAAAAATAATTTTGACTTCCTACTCACTTCCAAAAATAATCTAAATAAATGTTCTTTATTCTTCCCATCAAATCGGAAGACTGGGCCTGTAAGAATAACAGATACATGCAACAGAATAATATTTTTGAGATACTGATTTTTTTTTTTCCTGACATTGCTTCCTCCCCCCCCCCCATCGTTCCATTCAATTAAAGAGATACAGAATTATTATCTTGGGGTAAGGGATATAAGTTTGATAGAAAATAGAAAATGTTCTGTAAGTCTTTGCTAATTTTTCTTCCCAAAGTACTACAGCTCTTAAAAAAAAATTGGAACACTTCTAGCATATTTTAAATGTTTTGGTGAGTGAGATTTGAGGATTGCATATCATTTTGCTGGGGCAGTGTTCTTTATCTGGGAACAATAAACACCTAGACGGTTTCTCCATGGCTAGCAAGATATTACTTAGCCTGAAATGACAAGAGTTCTGAGACTGGGGAGCTCGTTGCTTTGGGGAAACTGGGGAATATTCTTTTAGTTTTGTAGGAAGACAGAGAATATGGGTGAGTAAAGAGACTAGAGGCAGCAGGGGATTTTGAAGGAAGGAATCCATTGACCTGGAAAGAGCTTCGGATGCTGTGCGGACATCGTCTCACAAGCTGACACCTAGAGGCATGGCACAGCCACAATAAAGGAAAGACTGTGTGCATTGTGTTCAGGTTAATTTGGTCTGAGCCTGGCAGAAATGGTGGCACTTTTGTATGTCAGGGAAGCTATAAATGATCTCATGTCTTAGGGCACAGAAAAGGTGGTGAGAGGTGATTGCAGCTGAAAATGCTAGGCAAAGGACAGGTAGGAGTATTTCAGTGGAGAACTGGAGACAGAGGCCCAGGAGATGCTCCTTAATCTACCAGCTCTACCACGAAGCTGTGGCTTGAGGTGGATACAGAGAGCTGAGCCCTGGAAGAGAAGAAACTCAAAGAAGGGGCTATCCAGCAACAGAGGAAATATCTCCCAGGAAGCCAGAGCAGTGTAAGATACAAAGAAAAGTTTTCATAGAAATAGATTTAAAATCATTCTGTTTCAGGTGGTTATACTTGAGCTTGGGCTAAGCAAACCAAACATTGAAATTTCTAAAGATAAATTTAAATATGTCAGATTAGGGGATAGAAAAAATTCCTCACTTTTTCCAAGTACAGGGTTTTAAAGATTAGGCTATGGATGATTTTTTTTTTTATTTATTTGACAGAGAGAGAGATTACAAGTAGGCAGAGAGGCGGGCAGAGAGAGAGGAGGAAGCAGGCTCCCCACCAAGCAGACAGCTGGATGTGGGTCTCCATCCCAGGACCCTGAGATCATGACCTGAGACGAAGGCAGAGGCTTAACCCACTGAGCTACCCAGGCGCCCCACTACGGATGATTTTTAATAAAAGTCTGGATGAGCTTGTTGCTATTGTTTTGTTTTTGCTTTGTTTTTCTTTAATTTTGTGTTTTTTTTTTAACTTAGTTTTTAACTTAGTTTTTTCTAACTAAAATGGCTGGGATTGACAACACTGACTAATGCCATTTTGGAAACTTGTAGTCTCTTATTATCATTCTACCCTTAAAACTTCTGGCAGAGCTTAGAGGGGTGGCAGCAAAATAGATGTTTGGAGATTTTTGATTTTGGGGAGGTTTTGCCTGAACATACTGATATCTTTATATCATGGATCTGTAAAGATATTAGTGTTACAACCCTCTTAAAGGCTTTGCTATTTAAGCGGCTTTTAAAATATCAAATTTAACTTTTTTAAAATACCAAATTTAAAATATCAAATATGCTGTCTCGTGCATATCGTAGGTGTTTATCAGCACCCCTACCTACTAGATGCCAGGAATTCCACCCCACCTCAGTTTCCTGGTGACATTCAGAAATGGCTCCAGATTTTGCCAAATGTGTTGTGGTGGGCAGTTAGGAGAGGCACAAAATTCCTCCCAGATGAAGAACGCTGCTCCAGCAAAATGATATCAAAAGTTAATAGCCGTGTCTTTAATAACTAAATTTACTAAGCACTGAGTGAGTATGTGCCAATGATTCAAACCTATGCAGACTGACATCAAAGTGCAATACAGTGGGTTAGACCTACCCTCTATCCCAGGATAGAAAGTTCCCAGAGCCTACTTCTAATACTTCTAAGACTTAATACTAGCTGCAAGGAGTCTGGGGAATGAAATTTTTATTCGGAAGTTCACGGAGCCAGTTAAATTTGTAATGCTATGAAAGAGGAAAAATCAGGTTTGGAGAACAACTAGAAATCTGTGCCCCTGGCTAATTGGAATAAATAGGTAATTGTATCTCCTATAAAAACATTATCTTCATCTTCCCTCCTAGTATAAGAATCAACATTGATGAACTTGTCTAGATGACTTATCCTATACTAGATTCTCTACATGCTATGTAATTAATACTGAAATATTTGTCCATTAAAATTAATATAAAATCAGGCACCAGGGTAGCTCAGTGTGTTAAGCCTCTGCCTTCAGTTCAGGTCATGATCTCAGGGTCTTGGGATCAAGTCCCATATTGGGCTCTCTGCTTGGTGGGGAGCCTGCTTCTCCTCTCTCTGCCTGTCTCTCTGCCTACTTGTGATCTCTCTCTGTCAAATAAATAAATTTTTAAAAAAGTAATATAAAATCAAAAATAAATATGAGGTTTGTTACCAAAAAGTATCCCTTATTGTTCTTAAGAGGTGCCTCTATGGGAATGCCTGACCCTTTTTTCCAAGGTAAGCATTTTAACACCAGTGTTAAAGTAAAATAACAGCATCTGTGAAACTAACAACTAAAGTACTATGTATGATTTGTTCAATTATTTTCTTTGTCATATGAAATCTAATATATTTTATGATTTTCAAAGAATATATGATGTCCCTCTAGCTGTGTCTGTTGGCTTGAAATCAGGACTGCTTGATGGCAGAGTTTATGGCCTTCACTACCATTTCTGATCATTGCTATTATGTGGGCAATTCTTGAGGTATATTATGATATGCTAATTTTATAAACTACCTTTTCTTTGACATTGCATTTTTTTAAGAGTACTTAAGCTGCTATTAAATGAGAAATGTACTAATGTTACCATTGGGAGAGTCTGTGTTGTGTGAGTAGAGGTCTTGATCCTGGGATTTCTCACTAGAGCATTTAGGTGGGAATCTGGGCTTGAATAAAGATAGCCAGAAGGGAAGTAGCAAGCATAAAGCAGTTTTATTAAAGCAAAAGTACACTCTCAAAGTGGGAGAGCAAGGAGGTTCCATGAGGTGAAACTGGCCCTAGATTCTTTAGGGATTGTGTATTTGTTGTGTCTCTGTGGGCTGGGAGGAACCAAGATATACAGTAGGGTGGTTGCTAATGAAGGCTGCTTCTAAGCATTTGGAGAACTTCCCCCAACAGGTTGGAAGGAGGAGATTTTGACGGTGCAAGGTTTGCTCCCCAATCAATCATCCTGGCAGCCTTTTCCATGGAGATGGAGGCTGTAACTGTAATGCAAATGCATTAATGAGTCTAGGGGTTACCCTGAGGTAGAGGAGGAAGAGGAAAATGCATGCTCCCAACCAGTGGCTCTTAATCTGTCAGCCCCAAGGTCTTAGAGGCCACAGGTCAGGATGTTGTGTCCTTGGGTTTATTCCTACCATCCTTGCCTCTAGAAATTTCTCTATTATTCTCCTCCAAGGACTTGGAACTCTGACTTGGATTGTTCCTTCCACTGCTCATGTCTAGCTTCTGAAACACTAACTGATATTATTGCCTGTTTCTAATTTTTATGAGATAGAATCAAGTGTTCCACTATTAAGTTTAAAACTGACCATGAACAATAATGTATCTCTGCAATTATACTTGAAATCTGAAGATTTAGAGACAGGGCCCCAGAGCTCTCTGGAATTAGTGTATTGTCATTAATATCAGGAAGAAGCTGTCCAGGATCAAGAAGCAAAACTAGGGGTGCCTGGGTGGCTCAGTCAGTTAAGTGACTGACTCTTGATTTCAGCTCAGGTTATGATTTCAGGTTTGTGAGAACAAGCCCAAGTGGGCTCCATGCTGAGCATGGAGACTGCTTAACATTCTTTCTCTCCCTTTTCCTCTGCCCTCCCCACACTTCCAGCATGCTCTCATGCTTTCTCTTTCTCTTTCTGTCTCTTAAAAAAGAGGGGGGAATAAAGGCAGAAAAAGTTTGTCAGAGGGAAGTATAAAAGTCACCAAATCAGTGTGAATGGGAAGAGTTTAAACACTAGAGAAGGCCCAGACAAGTAACACATTCCTAGGTAAGCTAAGACACAATGGGCTGCCATTGAATCGTGAACTAATACTAAAACTACACACTAATTAGAATAGATTATTTGTCTTTTCTTTCTCAGTATATTTATATTCAAACTGCTAATACATAATTAATGAAATTCTTTGTCTCTATCCTATACTGTTTATTATAAGTAATCAGATTTAATAATAAATAAATGCATTTTTAAGAGAGAAGTCTTAGAATAAGATACCAAAATGACATTGTGATTATCATTCTGGTGAATTTGTTTACAAAATGAAATAACAAGAATTCACAGCTTTGTTTCCAGCAGAAGTTCTGTCTTGATTAAAGCAACAAATAGACCAACAAGTATACCAGGATATAGAGTCTACCTTCTTATAGCCCTTTCTAAAAATCATACCATGTCATCTTATTACTATTTTTGCTGGTGAAATATTTCTAATGTCATGCCCATGGGAACATTGAATATTGTGTACTTTAAAAATAACATGGTTTGCAAGCAGTGTCAGAGTTATTGATTCTTCATTTCCATTTTATGGAAATTCACCACATGCAATTTCATATTTTTATTTTCAACAGGTAATCATGGATAGTTAAGAATAAACAGATTTTTGCCTTCTAAATGACCATGTTGTTAACATATTTGAAAATATATCTTCCCAGGGGCGCCTGGGTGGCTCAGTGGGTTAAAGCCTCTGCCTTCGGCTCAGGTCATGATCTCAGGGTCCTGGGATCGAGCCCCGCATCGGGCTCTCTGCTCCTCAGGGAGCCTGCTTCCTCCTCTCTCTCTGCCTGCCTCTCTGCCTAGTTGTGATTTCTCTCTGTCAGATAAATAAAATATTAAAAAAAAAAAAGAAAATATATCTTCCTATGTGCCATTTTCTTCTTCAACATAGACTTTCAGCAAATCTGTCAACCTGAAATTCCTGTTTCAATGTTGAGTACAATTTTAATTCTTTATATTTAGATCAAAAATTACATTTTGGGGCAGTGGACAGTAGTGACAGAACGTTGCTACCAGAGTGTTTAGCTTAATTGGCAAATGAGCAATTTCTACTCAGTGTGTATAAGAGCACATGGAAATGTCCTGAAGAATGAAGATTATGCTCTCCCCAAGTTATGTCCACCAGCTATCCCCTGCCTGAGATGACCCACATCAAGAACCTCTCCACCAGGGGCGCCTGGGTGACTCAGTGGGTTAAAGCCTCTCTGCCTTCTGCTCAGGTCCTGATCTCAGGGTCCTGGGATGGAGCCCCGCATCGGGCTCTCTGCTAGGCGGGGAGCCTGCTTCTCTTCCTCTCTCTCTCTGCCTGCATCTCTGCCAACTTGTGATCTCTGTCTGTCAAATAAATAAATAAATAAATCTTTAAAAAAAAAAACAAAAAAAAAACAAAACAAAAAAAAAACAGAACCTCTCCACCAGGAGACTTTAGAAGAGGAGGAGAGATCTTCGTGGAGCAGCCTCTCCATTAATGAAAAAGTTGAATTGTACCACATTAAGTTCAATTAGTGCTTTGCTGAAATGAACAGAAGCAGGAAAGAGTGGGAGATGGTTGTGGGTGCCGGCATGATCTTCAAGGACTTCCCCACTCATTCCGATCTGGAAGAAGCACGATGTGTATAGCTCCATCCTCTCCACATTGGAAGAGGAGTGGGTGACCAAGCAGACCAAGAAGATGCTGTACATGAAGGTCAGCCTGATTCACAGGTTCTCAGCCAGGTGGGACTACAACAAGGAGGAGTAGAAGAAATAGGAGCCTGCCACTTGCCTCCCCTTGTTCTGCCACCTCCATGCATCTCCATGTATTTACTGGAAATGGTTATGTTGCTGTACCAATGCTAATAAATGAGCAGTTTATGTGAAAAAAAGAATGCACTTTGATTTCTGTGTAACTCTGAGTAAATGTCTATCTTAGGTAACAGACCAGACTATGATTGAATGTTTGATCTGTTCACAGTTTTCTGGGAAACACGTATCACTGCTCCATATAGATATTGTAAGGAAGTTGATGTTTTTGTAACTTTTATTAGTTCTCTCATTTGTTGATCTTGTCTACTATGAAAACAGTATGGTGTCCTCTTTTCTTTTCCAACACTTTCCTCCTCAAATTTATTTATTTGGTATTTTTCACTTAATATATTCTTGTATCTATTTTAATATTACTTTATTTTAATGTCTGCACATACAGGATGCTTTATGTTTAAAGGATCCTTTAAAAATCATGTATTCAGATAGAACTTGAGGAGCAAGAGAAATTTCAGTCTGCACAGGACTTAGTTTCTGATACCTGCAATGGCTTCAAATAGTAGTGGCTTTCATGTTATTCCTTTTTATTCTTTTATTGCTACAACTGAAGTTTTAGAACAACCGTTATTTTTCTTAAGTCTCTGATAGGACATAGTCTTACTAACTTACAGATATGAAAAGATGATATTTTTAGGGATTTTCAGTGTAAATTCTAAATTGTGGAATTGAATACTGGAAGGTATGTGAAAGGTCCTAGATAAGATGGAATCAGAAATCACTTTACTTGCCTTTTTAAATGACTCATCACTTTAATGATCAGAGCTGACTAATAGGAGTGAATAAGCATTCATTACAAATTTCAGCATATAAGGGGCTATCAAATTTTCCTCTTTCACATCTGGGTCTTCTGATATGTTAAGCACACATTCTCTTGAATTCTGTCTTTAAGATCAATAAAACGTGACCTCTCTGTCCTAGGTTCATAAAATGATCGGATGTCCTTCACGTGAACTTCCTCAGCAATTGGGCATGCTCGAACTTGACATGCACTCCACGCATTTGTTGCCCATACTCTCCATTTATTTCTAACACTTAGATTAAAGTAATTCCCTAGGAAGTTCTTGCTTCGAAAATAGTTAAGAAGATGTACATATGGCAAACAAGCTGGGAAAAGATGATCAACAATTTAAAGATTTTATTTATTTAGAGAGAGAGAGCAAGAGTGCAAGCAGGGGGAGGGGCAGAGGGAGAGGGAGAACAAGGTTCTCAAGCAGGTTCTGCACTGAGCATGGAGTCCAGCTCAGGGTTTGATCTCACTTGTGACCTGAACCAAAATGAAGAGTCTGACACTTAAGGGAGTGAGCTACCCAGGCACCCCAAGATGATCAACAATTTAAATAATGAGACACCACTAATTGCCTATTAGATTGGCTAAAATCCAAAACACTAACCATAGCAAATGCTGATGAGGTTGTGGAACAATCAGGACTCACATTCATTGTTGATAGGAATGCAAGGTGGTACAGACACTTTGGAAAACAGTATGGCAGTTTCTACAAAGCTAAACATACTATGATCAAAATAACACTTCTTTATATTTATCCAAAGGAGGTCAAAACTTATATTTACACAAAAACATGCCCACAGGTGTTTGTAGCAGCCTTATTCATAATTGCCAAAATGTAAAAAACAAAAAAACAAACAAACAAACAAAAAACCAGTTGTCCTTCAGTAGTAGGTGAATGGATAAACTCGGTATATAAGACATCAGAATATTTTTTGGCACTTTTCAGTGCTAAATGAGGTATCAAGCCACAGAAAGACATGGAAGAAATTTAAATGCCTATTACTAGGTGAAAGAAGCCAGTCTGAAAAGACTACACATAGTAATATTCTAACTATATAACACTCTAGAAAAGGCAAAACTGTGGAGACAGTAAAATGATCAGTGTTTGCCAAGAGTTTGGGAAGGAAGGAGTGAATTGGTGAAGCATGGGGGTTTTAGGGCAGTGAAACTATTCTGTATGATAATATAATGGTTGATACATACTATTATGCATTTGTCAAAAGCGATATGTTGTACAACACCAAGAGTGAATCCTAATGCAAACTATAGATTTTAGGTAATAATGCTTCAATATAGGCTCATCAATTGTAACAAATGCAGCACAATGATGCAAGATACTAATAATCAGAGACACTGTGTATATATGTATGTATGTGTGTGCATGTGTGTAGGGCTGGCGGTAACAAGGAGGTATATCCAAACTCTCTCTACTTCATATTCAATTTTTCTATAAATCTAAAAGTTCTTGAAAAAATAGTCCATTTATTTAAAGAGTTGTTGAATAAACAAATATGTTTTCTAAAACCTGATTACATTTTAAATCATCACAAGGCATTTTAAATTTTTAAAAAACCAAAGTTAATTTTGGTTAAATTAAATTTAACGTTCAATGCTTTCACCTAGAATATCTGGTTGGAAATCTGATTGCTTGACTACACCTGACTTCAGGTTTAATTGAAGAATGAACTTTCTCAGGTGCGCCTGGGTGGCTCAGTGGGTTAAAGCCTCTGCCTTCAGCTCAGGTCATGATCCCAGGGTCCTGGGATCGAGCCCCGCATGGGGCTCTCTGCTCAGCAGGGAGCCTGCTTCCCTTCCTCTCTCTCTGTCTGCCTCTCTGCCTACCTGTGATCTCTGTCTGTCAAATAAATAAAAATAAAATCTTTAAAAAAAAAAAAAAGAATGAACTTTCTCCAAACTGCTGAATACAGTTGTGCTCTGAGATCCTTTAATCCTAGCACACAATCTCCTTCAGGTTCATAGGTAACAAAAGAAATTGTACTACTTCTGTCATGTCAAGTCAGTACAGTACTGGGATAGTGCCCCTGTACTCTGGAGCTGATTCACACTGCCTTATGGTAGTTGATGTGTTGCTTTTCTTTCTAATTTGTTGATACCATGTTGTCTCTTTGAATTTGGTCATGATGAGTATTTGCACCATGGACATCAACAAATGCTACAAATCAGTTAATTCCTTTTTTTTTCTTTTCTGCTTTAGCTTAGAGAGCTTATTTACCAATATACCATTGACTAATATCTTAAACTTATTATAAAACTTCTCCCCAGAAAAGACAAAAAGATGACACTTATGACATGAATTTTTTTCTACATATTTTTATCCTCTTGATTTTCTAGAGCCAGAATAGTAGTTTGATGTGTAAGTGTCTAAATTGTATTCTTATAGCAGAAATGAATCAAGGGATCATAAAAGCCTATAGGCAAAAAAGACTGTGGATTAGCAGAGATGTCCATAAATGATTAATTGGAATCATAGAAGGAACTGAAGGAGAGTCCATATGTATATGACCTGAAGCACTCAAACAATTCTGCCTTAAGGTAATTGTCAAAACCTAGTGATTAAAAGATAATGGGGGAGAATACTAAAGTTTATTTTTTTCTTGCATACCTAGCCGACTCCATGTTCTTTATATTAAGCTTATGTAATATTAATGCATATTGAAAAAATTATAGCACCAGGTTGTGGAATTCCAAATAGCAAGATGAAGGTTAAAGGTGGTACATTGAGAAAAAGAACTATATGGGGATAAAATGCAAAATCACTAGCACATACAAAACTGGTTATTAAAAGAAATTAATACACTAATGTAAAATGCACAACATAATTGTGCCAGGCACTGTTCTAGGCATAGGAAATACAAAAATTAATTCAGAGCTGGTAAGAGTTCCCAAGTGGTGGAATACAATAAAGAGACTACAATTTCCTCTTAGCCATGTCCGTCTGACAGTTAAGCTCACTCTGTTTGTGTTTCAAGCTCTTGGTACTTTTGAAAAATATTTGCTCAGTACCTTGTAAAATGTCCTTTAATTTGGGTTTGAATGATGTTTTCCCATGATTCAACTGGGATTATGGATTTTGGAGAGAATACTGCAGAGAAGATGTTGCCTTCTTATTGCATCATACATCAAATTGCCTATTCTGGTGATGGTAAACCTTGATCATGTGGTTAAGGTGAGGTTGTCAGACTTCTTCACTGTAAAGTTACTCTTTTTTTCCTTTCTGTACTCCATTTTTTGAAAATTAGTGATTCCAGCTAACACTCACAGGGAAGAGAAGTAAGTCCTACATTTTAGTGGGAGAAGTATCTTCATATATTATTTGGTATTCCCCTTTAAGGAAAATTTGTCCTTTCTCTGCCATTATTTATTTTCTCAATCATTTATGTATATCATTATGGACTCAGTGATACTTATTTAATGATGAGTTATAATCCAATACTATGTTATTTATTTTGTTGCTCAATTATTCCATGTTTGGCCATTGAGAGCTCTTTCACATTGGCTTCTGTGTCCTTCTGATATTGCTTCTTTCTTTCTTTTAAATTTTTCCAGTTTTAGCACTTATTAGCTTCTAATACTATAAAGTTCTCCATCTCATCACTTATTTCCCCCTCCTAGGCTTAGTATAAGTAATTTCTTCAAGAATATCTAGTTACTTTTCTTGGAAATTGGGTATTTATAAACTAAAGCCTGAGTGCTAAGTGTGCTTGTTTCTACGAAGACATTCACTGCTTCTACTTCGTCTCTAATACACACCATATTGGTATTACTGTATTCCATTCTGGCATCCTCCAATATCCTGGTTAATTTTTAAATTTTCTTATATTAAAGATCACTCTTTGTGATATACAGATATTGACAAATACAAAAAGTCATGGATCCACCAATCCAGTATCATACAGAAGAGTTATTATATCACCCTCAACATTTCCTTGCACATTTCAATTTTTATTGCTGTATAGTTGACATACATTTTTATATTAGTTTCAGGTGTACAACATTGTTATTGGACAGTTCTTTACATTACCCAATGCTCACCACCATAAGTATAGTTACATATGTCAACATACATGATTATTACACTCTTACTGACCATATTCTTGCTGTACTTTTCATCCTCTTGACTGATATATATTTTTTTAAGATTTTATTTATTTATTATTTGTCAGAGAGAGAGAGAGGGAGAACACAAGCAGGTAGAACAGCAGGCAGAGGCAGAGAGAGAAGCAGGCTCCCTGCTGAGCAAGGATGCGGGACTCAATCCCAGGACCCCAGGATCATGACCCAAGCTGAAGGCAGCAGCTTAATGAGCTGAGAAACCCAGGCATCCCTTGACTCATTTATTTTTATAACTGCTTCACTTATTACCTCACTTTAATCTCATTCACCTATTTTTCCCATCTCCCCCCAACTTTCCATCTGGAAACCACTAGTTCTCTGAATTAGTGAGTCTGTATCTGTTTTTTGTTTGTTTTATATTTTAGATTCTACATATAAGTGAAATTGCATGGTATTTGTCTTTCTCTGTCTGACTTATTTCGCTTAGCATATATATACTCCCTGGGTCCATTCGTGTCACAAACGGCAAGATTTCACTCTCTTTTAGAGCTTAGTAATATATATATTATATATATTATAATATATTAATATATTATATTATTTATTAATATTAATTATAATATATTACATATAATTAATATTATATATAATTAATATAATTATATCATATATCAATATAATATATCAATTATTATATTAATTATTAATATATTAATTATTATATATCACATTAATATGTTAATTGTTACATTATATATTATTATATCATTAATATGTTATATCGATATATTATATTAATACATTAATATATTAATCTATTAATTTTAATATATTGGTATATTATAATTAATTAATATTAATATATTATAATATATATTATATATATTACTAAGCTTTACTACCTTTATATATTATTATATATGTATATGTAATTAGGTTGGTTCCACATGTACATTTCTTTTGTAGTTAACTCTTTTCTCTCTTCAACATCCAGGAGAAAAAAAAATTTTTGAACTATTTTCTTTCCCAGTGGTTTTACCTCTTCCAGAATATCATATACATGGAATCATACAACATAATATCCTCTGGGCATGACTTTTTTCTTTCAGCAGAGTGTCTGATTCATCCATTATGGGATGCCTGGGTGGCTCAGTCCATTAAGTGTCTGCCTTCAGCTCAGATCATGATCCCAGAGTCCTGGGATCGTGTCCCATATTGGGTTCCCTCCTCAGTGGGGAGCCTGCTTCTCCTTCTGACTCCTCTGCATGCTGTTTCCCCTGCTTGTGCTCTGTATCTTACAAATAAATAGATAAAATCTTTTAAAAAAAGATTCATCCATTATTTGTTATCAGAATCAATATCTCATTCCTTTTTATTATTCCACATATCATTTACATGTTGAAGCAAATCTTAGTTACTTCCAATTTTTAGAAACTATAAAAAAGACTGCTATAATAATACATGCACAAGTTTTTAGTTAACATAGTTTTATATTTACATATGTAAATACATAGAAGTGTGATTATTAAGATTAGATTACAATATGAAGTAAAATACAGATACTTTATCCCCATTTGAATTTCTATACCCTCACTCCTTTATGATGTACTCATCTAAAATATTACCTCTACATAAAATCAGGGTCAGATTAAAACATTTTGTAATTATTTTTGGTTTTAACAATCAGACACAATCTTAAAAACTCAAGAGAATGGTCTTATTTTTACTAATATGTTTATGCTTCCCATTAGTCGTTCTTAATTCCTAATGTTTTATATTTTCTCATATTGTAACTTATTTCTTACATGCCCCTTCCCAGAAGATTCTGCCAATGGTACTCTGAATTCTACCTCCTTTAGTAACAAGGTGGCAACTCACCCACATTTGAACTATAACCCACAGAAATGAGTCAGTAAAAGCATTCTGAATCTAAGCAAATTAACTACCTCCTAAAATAGGAGATTTACAAAGGAACCATAGTCTTATGACACAAAATATTTTCAGAGTGAAGTACAAACTTATTTGTCATTCTAAGAATAGTTGTATCAGGCAAGATTTAATGAGACAAGAACCTGTAGGATATTTATACTAAGAAGTTTATTGCAAAAAATTGGATTATCTGATTCTGGAGGCTAGCTAGGCAAGTCTCAAAGTCATTGGACAGGCTGTCAGGAAGAATAAGCTAGAGCTATTGGGGTTGAGCTGGAGCTGCAATCCTCAAGGGAAAATTTTTTTTTTTTTTTTAAGGAAGGCTCAACTATGCTTTTTGAGGTCTTTCAACTAATTGAATCATGCCCACCTATATTATCTAAAATAATCTTCAACTGATTGTGGACTTTAATCACATCTATAAGATACTTTCACTGTAACACCTAGATTATTGTTTTATTGAGTAACTAGGGACAATCCTCTAGTCAATGAACACATTAGATGAAATAAAATCTCAATTTGAATTAGAAAAAATGATGAGCATTAACACTAAGATGACACGGGTGTTAGAAATCTCTGGCAAGGATTTCAAAGCAGCTGCCATTTAAAATAGTCTAATAAGCAATCATAAACACTCTTGAAACAAATTTAAGCTATCAAAAAATCTCAGCAAAAAGAAAAATAGGAGATGCAAAAAAGAAAGGAAAAATTTTGAATTAAAAAGTACAAAAACCAAAGTTTAAAAAATGATGGATTCAATATCAGAATGGAAAAAATAAGAGAAATAATGAATTTGAAGATAAAGCAATAGAAATTTTAAGAAAATACATTGAAAAAGCATAAATTGATCTGCAGGGAGTTGTGAGACAATAACAAAAGACCTGATAAAGGAATTATTTATCAGAGTTCAGAAAAAGAAGAGAAAAAATTGTGGCACCGAGTAAGAAAAAAATTGAAAAAAAATATTTGGGGCTAAAACATAACAAAATATAAACTTTACAGATTCAACAAGTTGAACAAACTGAAACAGGATAATATCAAAGAAATCTATGTCTAGGCTTAGATAAATTCTTAATGAATTTCTGATAATTAAAGACAAAAATCTTGAAAGCAAACAGAATGAAACTATGTATTACCTGTGAGAAATGACAATTCAAAAGGCAGTAGATTTCTCATCAGAAAGTAAAGAGACACATAATTTAATTTATGTGGCACATAATTTAAATGCTGAAAGAAAAGAACTGGCTGTCCAGTATTCTACATCCAGCAAAAGTATACTTCAGGAATGAGCAGATCTGCTCTAAAGAACATTTAAAGGAAGCTCTTTAAACTCAAAACTTTTACCAGTTATTATTTCTGAGAATTAGAAGAACAAGAGAGAGAATTAAAGTACATAGCAATTCTTTTATTTTAAATGAATGCATTTTTCTATGATTAGTAGTTTAACAATAAGATCTATTTCACAGTTTGAAACTTCAAAGTTTGAAATTTGAAAGGATCCAAAACAAGAGTAAGATTATAGTCCAGATAGAGTATCTTCAGATAAAACAAAGCTTGAATTTATAAATTAATAACCAAAAGAAAAATACTACAAAAAAGGCAAAGAATATGAACAATTTACAGAAAGTTAAATCCACATGTTACTAAATACATGAAAAGATTCTCAACTTCCCAAGCAGTCAGAAAAATATAAATTAAATGAAAATTAATCATCATTTTATATCCCTCAGATTAAAAATTTTTAAAGGAATGATTCCAACATAAAGATGTTTACTGAAGCATTGCTTGTTGAGTTAAGCAGTAGAAACAAAAAGAATGCCATCAATAAGTAAAGAGTTGAATAAATCATAATTTATACCAATATCCGAACACAGAACACTGTACTAACTTTTATTTTTTTAAGTTTTTATTTAAATTCCAATATATAGTGTAATATTAGTTTCAGGTGTACAATATAGTGTTTCAACACTTATATACATCACCCAATGTTCATCATGATGAGGGTACTCCTTAATCCCCATGATCTATTTAACCCATCCTCCTACCCACCTCCCATCTGAAAACCACCATTTTGTTCTTTATAGTTAAGAATCTGTTTTTTAGTTTGCTTCTCTCTTTTTCCTTTCCCCTTTGCTCGTTTGCTTTTGTACTGACATTTAAAAGTGTATATTAAATTTATAACAACTGACTTAGATTTTTATGACATACCAAAAAATGATAAAGCAAGATGCAGAAAACTATGTGTAATATAGACACTTTTTTAAACATAAAACAAAAACATGCTGTTGTGTAATTGAATGTATATGTGTATGTGTGCTTGTGAATATATTTTTATATCATTATGATCATGGGGTTCGCTATGCAAGAATACATATTACAGAGTTAATAACATTTGTTACTTGTGGTAATATGGGTAGGGTACACATAAGATAGCAATAGAGAGGAGTGTATGTAAAATAAAATGACTCAGTATATTTTGATGAATTCAATAATAAAGCCTCTCTAACAATAAGGAGACAACTAAGCACAAATTAGGAGCAAACAATATCCAGTGTGGAGAAAGTTGTAAAAAAGTTGCAAACCAGTCCTCCTACTGAATATCTTAATGAAACTTATGACACCTTCAACCACACTGGTTCAAGGTTATTAACAGCTC
The DNA here is from genome assembly GCF_922984935.1 of Meles meles. Classification (NCBI taxonomy): domain Eukaryota; kingdom Metazoa; phylum Chordata; class Mammalia; order Carnivora; family Mustelidae; genus Meles; species Meles meles. The sequence goes on from NC_060071.1 coordinate 101,119,269, forward strand.
CTAGAGATGAACATTTTAAAATTAATTTTGGAATATATTTTATATTATACACATTAGTTTGTATAGAAATATGTATAGTATACTAGATGGCATTTTCACTTAAAATAATGAAAATGAAATAAAATCACAAGGAAGCTTATTTTTCTTATGCACTTACCAAATTTATGCCTTTGAGCACAATGCATTTGGGAATGGTGGGGAGGGAGTGCAGCAAAACAATGTGAAATTCTCCCATGAAAGCATGTAATTACTTTGTTTCTGAAACTGTCAAATTTCCAAGTTTGCCAGATTTGTACTTAGTTTTAAATGTTTCACAGATTTTATACTCTAGGTAGGACAAACCAACATCTGCATAAAAATTGTATGGAGAAACCCATGAAACCAAATGTGAATCTATATCAAAGCTAATTACTAAGTGTGTTGAATGAGTGGGGACTCAGTCAGTTCTTAGCAAATAGAATTACAATCTGAAGTGACTTCCCTGACAAAATACATCAGTCTGAAATTGAATGATATCTGAGTTAGATGTATTCTCTATTGATCTGATAGATAGGTAGAGAGATAAATAAATAAATAACTTACTGCTCAAAATAAGAATTTCCAGTCTTTGTAGTGGAAAATAAGGCAATGCATATTACTAAAAAGGAAATTTGAAAAGTTTCCATTATCATTATTGTCCTTTAAAATTAGTTAAAATTAAACCTAGTTTGGGGATAAATGTAAACAACCAGTAAGGTATTGGTTTTGTGAAAAAAAAAGAAGTTTTCATAAGGACATAAGATGATATCTTAAAATCTGAGTCCTTCCTGAGATGTAAATTCTAAAAGTCCTCTAATAAAATAAAAATTTCTTCCCACAGGTTATAAAAATACTCATGTTAAATGGATACTTGTTCTATCTAGAACTATTTGAATAAACCTAACATAAATTACATGGCACACAGAATACATTTAAAGAAATTTCCTGGTAAAGAAACAATTGGGATACTGAGTCTACAGTATGAAGATTGACATAGACTATTAAGGTTAAGACTAATGAGCAGTGTTATCTGATGAATAAATAGAGTTTCTGGTTTTTAAATTTTTGACAACTTGTGCTCTGAATTTAACTGGATAATCTACATACTGAAACATTTGCAAGTGAGAATGGAAAATTCTACCTGAGATTTTATGCACACACACTCAATCTTTTGGACTTATAAACCTATTATGAGAACCGTTTGGAAAGTAAATCATCAAGCAAACAAAAACTTACTGTTTTCAGGATTTTTCACTTGATTGCTCCTCAGAGAGAAAGACTAGATTGATCCACTAGGAGTGTCCTTCCCACGGAGCTGAAGCTGGCAACAAAAACATTGTATACCCAGAACTAGTCCAGTATGTATGAAGAGCTGAGAATTTCATGGAAGAGGTTAGGGTTAGAAGATTACAAGAAATTGACCAAAATGGTCATAGCCACAAGGAAGACACAGAACTGTAATAAAAACAATCTAGGTTTCGGAGTGTGGGGGAGAAACAATCCAGAAAGATAAGATAAATTCAGATTGTCAAGTTAAGTGGAAGTGGTGATGTCAGAAAAAATGAGAGGGCCATTACCCGTAATCTTTCCTGTGCACAAATCATTTAATGGGCATATATTTGAAAAGTAACTACAGTTGACCCTTGAAAAATGTGGGGGGATAAGGGTGCTGGTCCCCATGCCGTTGGAAATCCATATATTAACTTTTGACTCCCCTAAAACTTAACTACTAATAGTTTACTATTGACCAGAAGCTTTCCTGATAACATAAACAGCCAATTAACACATATTTTGTATGTTTTATATTATATACTGTATTCTTACAAAAAGTAAGATAGAGAAAAAAAGAAAAATCATAAGGAAGAGAAAATATATTTACAGTACTGCACTGTATTTAGTGAAAGAAATCCACATGTAAATTGACCTGCACATTTCGAATCACTACATTGTTCACCTGAAACTAATATAACATTGTGTGTTAACTATACTCAAATAAAATAATAAAAGAATAAGTGGAATTGCACAATCCAAACCCATGTTGTTCAAAGTATAATGAATTTCATTAAAATATTTCCTATCTTAATTTCAGTCAGAGGTAATATCCAATAAAGATTCTTTTTAAAAAGGTGAAATTTCAAGTCATGTTAAGAATGAAGAGTCATGGGATTCCTGGATGGCTCAGTCGGTTGAGCATCTGCCTTCAACTTAGGTCATGATCCCAAGATCCTGGGATCAAGCCCCATGTCGGGTTCCCTGCTTGGTGGGGAGCCTGCTTCTCCCTCTCTTCCCTGCTTGTGCTTGCTCTCACTATCTGTTTCTCTCTCCCAAATAAATAAATTAATTTAAAGAAAAAGAATGAAGAGTCATATCTTTGTTTTGTACATGAGTAATAGAATGTCAGGGGAGCAAAACATATGAATGATAGAAGCAAATATTTATATGATGGGTTTTTGATGTTTCAGTTATAAAATGAGATTCCAAATTCTATTTATTCATGAAATAAATATCTGCTGAATGTTTATAATGTGGATTACATGCTGGCTGGCACTGTAAAATGTGGTAATGACAATTTAACTAAGTGGCAGTAATGACAAATGATTTCTAAATATCAAAAATGCGTTATAACATAACATATAATTCTGATGCCAGTGATATATCATAAAAAATGTGAGAATTTCATACTGGGAGTAGAACCAGTCCTTTTCTTACATTTACTGTAGTGGCAGGATATATTTTATTTTATTTTTTTTTTTAAGATTTTATTTATTTGTCAGAGAGAGTGAGCACAGGCAGACAGAGTGGCAGGCACAGGCAGAGGGAGAAGCAGGCTCCCTGCTGAGCAAGGAGCCCGATGTGGGACTCGATCCCAGGACGCTGGGATCATGACCTTAGCCGAAGGCAGCTGCTTAACCAACAGAGCCACCCAGGCGTCCCAAGGATATATTATCATTAGCAAGGGAGAAAAAAAAATCACATAAGAAAATGAAATCAAAATCAATCTTTTATTTATTTCGTATCTAGTGCCAAAATGTGGACTTTGGTGAAAATATTATAAACATTTAAAACCATGCTTTTTTATGACCTTTTAAACTCTAAAATAAGGATTTTTCCCCACTAGAATCAATTATACCAAAGGAAAAATACTCAGAATATAATTAACTTATTGTATAACCCAATATTTTTATGAAAGAAGTAATATTGGCATTATTAAAAAAAAGTAACAGTGGACACAGAACTCACTAGGTAGCAAGTGATGGATTTTAAAATACGCTAGAAGAATTTAAGTGTACAATGTTGAGTTTTGTTGAGGAAAGTTAGCTTTAAATCCAGTAATGATTCAAACTGAAAAAAAAAAAAAAAAGCAAATATAAACATGACAATGATGTTTAAAGAAAAAAGCTTTGGGAAGAAGTTTTTATAATTGACTTTTCAGGATAAAATAGAAATCACAAAGCAGAGAATAATAAAACAACAGAATAATACAACAGAATTAGATGTAAAACCAGTACTTGTGGAAATTTTTTTTTCCCCCAAAGGGCTTTTCAGATACTCAGTGCTCTTTTTATTTATTTATTTGACAGACGCCATCACAGGTAGGCAGAGAGGCAGGCAGAGAGAGGCAGGCAGAGAGAAGGGAAGGGAAGCAGGCCCCCTACTGAGCAGAGAGCCTGATGCGGGGCTTGATCCCAGGACTCTGGGATCATGACCTGAGCCTAAAGCAGAGGCTTTAACCCAATGAGCCACCCAGGTGCCCCGCTTGTGGAAAATTTTTATCACATATTCATCTCAGTATGAAATTGAGCTATAATAGAAATTCCTAAAACATTATGAAGAAAATGTTCGGTGTTCTGTATGAAATTTAACACATAGCTGACATTCTCTCTTTTATGAACAAAGATAACTATCAATTCCTTGACTACTGTTTGATCTTTTGTTTTGTTGTCATGATAATGATCCCAGTAATTCCACCTAAGGACTTTACAACTAACTCAACCAGGACTCAATAGTTTCCTAAGATTAGGGCTATAGTCTGTGGAGTTAAGGATAAAATATTTCATGTAAAAAACTAAAAGAACAATTGGCAAATTAAAATAATAAGATAAATCTCCAATGATATTATGTCACATTTATCATGGGTTTGAATTTAAGCCACACTAAAATTTAACTTAAAATGTGTAATTATTAGTTATATTAGTTATATTCAAAAGCAACACCCAACATTACTTTATTCTTATTATCAATCATATTTTTTCAGTTAACTAAACATAAAATTAATTCTCAGAAACCCCATGATTACAAACTAAAATGTTCACAAGGAAGTGGAATATAGTGAATGTGTAAATTGAAATAGGTATAAGACAAGATGACACTGATCCCAGTTCTTTTTAAGATTTTGGCACATACAGGGGCGCCTGGGTGGCTCAGTTGGTTAAGCGACTGCCTTTGGCTCAGGTCATGATCCTAGAGTCCTGGGTTCGAGTTCCGCATCGGGCTCCCTGCTCCTTGGAGAGTCTGCTTCTCCCTCTGACTTTCTCCTCTCTCATGCTCTCTCTCAGTGTCTCTCTCTCAAATAAATAAAATCTTTAAAAAAAAAAAGATTTTGGCACATACAGAAAATTTTATTTATTAACTACTTTGAAAATGAAATTGGACCACTTCCTTACACCACACACGAAAATAGACTCCAAATGGATGAAGGACCTCAATGTGAGAAAGGAATCCATCAAAATCCTTGAGGAGAACGCAGGCAGCAACCTCTTCGACCTCAGCCGCAGCAACATTTTCCTAGGAACAACGGCAAAGGCAAGGGAAGCAAGGGCGAAAATGAACTATTGGGATTTCATCAAGATCAAAAGCTTTTGCACAGCAAAGGAAACAGTTAACAAAACCAAAAGACAGCTGACAGAATGGGAGAAGATATTTGCAAACGACATATCAGATAAAGGGCTAGTATCCAAAATCTATAAGGAACTTAGCAAACTCAACACCCAAAGAACAAACAATCCAATCAAGAAATGGGCAGAGGACATGAACAGACATTTCTGCAAAGAAGACATCCAGATGGCCAACAGACACATGAAAAAGTGCTCCACGTCACTCGGCATCAGGGAAATACAAATCAAAACCACAATGAGATATCACCTCACACCAGTCAGAATGGCTAAAAGTAACAAGTCAGGAAATGACAGATGCTGGAGAGGATGTGGAGAAAGGGGAACCCTCCTCCACTGTTGGTGGGAATGCAAGCTGGTCCAACCACTCTGGAAAACAGCATGGAGGTTCCTCAAAATGTTGAAAATAGAACTACCCTATGACCCAGCTATTGCACTACTGGGTATTTACCCTAAAGATACAAACATAGTGATCCGAAGGGGCACGTGTACCCGAATGTTTATAGCAGCAATGTCTACAATAGCCAGACTATGGAAAGAACCTAGATGTCCATCAACAGATGAATGGATCAAGAAGATGTGGTATATATACACAATGGAATACTATGCAGCCATCAAAAGAAATGAAATCTTGCCATTTGCGACGACGTGGATGGAACTAGAGCGTATCATGCTTAGTGAAATAAGTCAATCGGAGAAAGACAACTATCATATGATCTCCCTGATATGAGGACATGGAGAAGCAACATGGGGGGGTAGGGGGATAGGAGAAGAATAAATGAAACAAGATGGGATTGGGAGGGAGACAAACCATAAATGACTCTTAATCTCACAAAACAAACTGGGGGTTGCTGGGGGGAGGTGGGATTGGGAGAGGGGGAGCGGGCTATGGACATTGGGGAGGGGAGGTGAACCATAAGAGACTATGGACTCTGAAAAACAACCTGAGGGTTTTGAAGGGTCAGGGGTGGGAGGTTGGGGGAACAGGTGGTGGGTGATGGGGAGGGCACGTTTTGCATGGAGCACTGGGTGTTGTGCAAAAAGAATGAATACTGTTACGCTGAAAAAAATAAATAAATAAATAAAAAGGAAAAAAAAAAAAAATGAATGGGCTATCCAAAACTGGATACAAGAGACTGGCACTAAGTTTACCTTTCCATTGCTGTGCAGCTGTTCGATGCCTGAGTAGATCAGTAACTCAGCATAACTTTAATGTACTTGCAGTGCACATAGGGAGGGAGTCCTTGAATTGCGGTCAAGTAGAAAATGTATGCTCAAGCTAAGGGTAGTCAGGGTCACTATTTAGAACAATTTTAATAATTTAAAAAAAACAATGTTCCATAATTTTCATTTTGATAATGTTCTTTTACCAATTTTTTGGTAACAAGATTAAATTAGCTTCATAAATTGAAGTGGAAATTTTTTCTTATTTTTTTCTGGAACATCTTGAATCAGATAGAGGATAACTTGTACTTGAAGATTTGGTTAACTTTATAAAACTATTTGGGCCTGACGCCTTTTTGAAAGATGTTTTGGACTTAATTCACTTTCTTCAAAGGCTACAGTTTGATTCAGGTTTTTCTGGAGTTAATTTTGCTAGTTTATATATTTGTAGGATATTTTTACTTCAATTGGTTTCAAAATAGCTGGTATAAAATATCTCATATATTCCATTGTAATTTCTTCATGCTTTATTGCTTGTGCAAATTGGTCCCTCTTTAAAAACTTAATATTCTTGATTTACATCTTATTTCCTTCTTCCTTGAACAATGTTTCTTGAGCTTTATCTATTTTATAGACTTTTCAAAGACTGTTTTGAATTTCTAATTTTAATTTCTTAAATTCAGTGATGCCTGTACCAGCTAGAGTAGTCTATATTATACACATCAATTCCAAAATCTTGGTAAATATACATAAGAAATTATTTGTCAGTCATGCTGCATGTCAGTGTTGTCTGATATGGTATCTGCTCATACTTCTTTAGCTATCAGGCTGAAGAAGGCCTTATCTGGACATGCATTTCTGTAATCACTGCAGCAGTAGAAAAGGGATATAATGTCTCACAATACTAGCACTTAAAAATTCTGCCCAAACATGACACATTGACTTGTGACTCTTAAAATTCATTGGCCAAAAAATGTCAAATATACTTAAATTCACGGAGAAAGAAAGTGTAATTCTATCATTGTCCAGAAAGGAATATAACCAAATATATTTGATAAACTGTACTAATGACCTTCACAGTTAATACTTCTTAGTGATTCTGTTTTGAAATATGCATTTTAAAATTAATTTGTAAATATAATTTTAGAGATTTCTCATAGGTTTTGATTTATAGTGACACTTGCCATTCAGTTTCAAGCATTACCTTAATCATTTCTTCTTTGAATTTACTAAGACTTTTTTGTGTTTTATTGATTATTTTTGTCTTGTTTCAATTTTCAAACAAGAACTTCTTAGCTGTCCTTTTGTAATTGATTTCTAATTTTACCATCTTTTTAAAAAGATTTTATTTATTTATTTGACACAGAGAGATGGAGGGAGAGAGAGTACAAGCAGTGGGAGTAGCAGAGAGAGATGGAGAAGCAGGCTTCCCACGGAGCAGGGAGCCCAATATGGGTCTTGATCCCAGGGCCATGGGATCATGACCTGAACTGAAGGCAGATGCTTAACTGACTGAGCCACCAGGATCCCCTAATCTTATCACATTTTGGTCATATACAGTATTTTATAGAATCATGTTTCTTTTTATTTGTAGACATTTGTTTTGTGGCCTACTACCTGATCTGAAAAAAATTATATATATATATATACATATATGTTATCCTTACTAATAAGAATATCCTTCATAATAAGGATTGTGTTATCATTTTTTCTCACAAAGCTGAGTTAAAATTGACTACCTGATTTTTTTGTGTACATCCATTTCTATCCATTTTACTTTTATATTTTTACCACATTAATATGAACTAAAGAATAGTGATTATTATAGATTCTATGTTAAATTTTCACTTTAGCATTAAACAATTTATGCTTAATTTTCATTTTTGCCTTATAATATAATTCTCTGATATCAATATTGCTATGTTGACTCTATCATTTTCTCAGTATGTTATTTTCTGTCTTTTTCAACTCTCTCTGTTATTCAACCAAATAATTTTCTTCACTGAAGGAAAATATCATATAAAAACATAAATTATCAAAAGGTATATGTTTTTACAACAACACATGGAAGAGAATTTCTAATCCAACCTGAAAGTATCTATCAATCTTTAGGGAAATTTAATCTGTGTAACATATTTTGTGTATATTTATAAACCTGATGTATATATTTATTATTTATTGTCAACATTTATATATATTTTTGTTATTGTATTTTCCTATTGACTATGTATTTTTTGCATATTATTTTTACTTTTTATTTAAATTCAATTAATTAACATATAGTGTATTATTATTTCAGAGGTAGAGTTCAGTGATTCTTCAGTGATATATAACACCCAGTGCCCATTACAATCATGGGCCCTCCTTAATGCCCATAACCCTGTTACCCCATCTCCCCACACCCTTTCCCTCCAGCAACCCTCGGTTTGTTTCCGATGGTGAAGAGTCTCTTATGGTTTGCCTCCCTCTCTGATTACATGTTGTTTTATTTTTCCTCTCCTGATCCTCTGTTTTGTTTCTTAAATTCCCCATGAGTGAAATTACATGATAATTGTTTCTGATTGACTCATTTCACTTAGCGCAAAACCTCAGTTCCATCCACGTCATTACAAATGGCAAGAATTTTTTTTGATGACTTGTAATATTCTGTTGTGTATAAATATTGCATATTCTTTATCCATTCATCTGTTGATGGAAAACTGGGCTTTTATGATTGTTTTGCTATTGTGGACATTAAGGTGCAGGTGCCCCTTTGAATCATTACATTTGTATTTATGGTATATATATCTAGTTGCATCTTCTTTTCAAATCATTTATTGTATATATTGATTTTTCTTCTCTGCTTTTTTTTACATATGTGTTTCTTCAGTTGTATATTCTATTTCTGTTATTTTAATTTTAAAAATTTTATTTATTTATTTGACACAGAGAGAGAGAAAGAGAGAACGAATATAAGTAGGAGGAGTGGGAGAGGGAGAAGCAAGCTTTCCACTGAGCAGGGAGCCCAGTGCAAGGTTCAATCCCAGGACCCCTGGGATCATGACCTGAGCCAAAGACAGATGATTAATGACTGAGACACCCAGGAGTCCCACCTATTTCTGTTATTTTATGTTCACCTGGCTTAATTATGTCTAAGATTGATCAATATGTACAAGTTTATTTTATAATTCTTAACACTCTCTTAATTTACCAAATGTTTTGTTTATGTCTTGTTTTTAAACCCCCCTCTGTAACTGTTTAATTTATCTAAATGTTTATAGATTTCTATGGTCATTCTTGATCCATCTCACTCTTTACTTTTTACTGAAGTTTGTTCTTTGGTAAATCTTTTAGTGAGGGTATGTGTGCAGAAAATCATCTTTTGTTTATGTTTTGTTTCGTAATATTTGTATTTTGCAATAAATTTTGAATGGTAGGTTAGATGGGTATAGAATTATTTTTGGGTGGACAGGTATATTCCTTTAGTGTTTCTGTGAATTAATCTATCATCTACAGGCATTCATTATTGTTAATGAGATCTTTATTTTCAGGCTAATTTTTGTACATTTTATGCTGTCTTTTTCTTGGTGTAGTTTTTAAGAATATTCTGTATATTTTATGATCTATGGATTCAAAATAGTGTACGTGGGTCCAGATTTGTTTTTCTCTTGTTCATAATCTTTTCTGTTGTTTTTATTTGAAGACTTAGGAATTTTTGTTTTCAGTTGTGAAAATTTTGTTACAAATTTCTCTTCACGTAGAACTTCTCGTCTTTTTATTCCATTATATATGGCCAAAAGCACAATTAGAGTTTCTATTATTCTCATGTTATTCCAGTGTTCTTAAAAGCTATTTATTATATTTCTTTATTCCTTCTCTGTTCTTGGTTATTTGCTCAAATTTGTCAATTATGCAAACAATTCTCCCTTCAGATATGTCCAATGTTTTGTTTAAAGTGTTTATTGAATTTTTAATTTTAATTACTATACTTCTAAAATGTCAATTGCTATGCATTTGTTTATTTATCTTTTTTTTAATTATTATTTCTTCCCTTCACATGTTTTCCTTGCTGATTCCCCAGACTGGAGCGAACTAGTCTCAGTTCCTTGTCTCACTGGTTGAAGGACCCCCTCCTGGTTCTCTAGATGGTGTAGGGAGCTCAATCCTAGCTCTGGCTGCCTTTGTATCAACACTAACTATACTCTGTCAACCTGACAGTCTAATGCTTCTGGGAATACCATTAATGATTAAGTCCCTTGGAACCATTTTCATACTTTATTTATCTTTTTCATTTATTGCACCTAAGGCCTTTTTTTTCTTTATTGTTTGGTTGTGGTATTTATCCATTTTTTTAAAACATTCTAAATTTCTTTTTTTAATGGGAGAAGAATCTGTTCTCAATATTCATTTCAATTTACCTTATCATTTAAGGTTCAGCACATACAATACAAATATTCAATTTCTTATATTGTATTCTAAACTCTGATGCTCCTAGAGTTCCTATATTAAATGAATAATTTATAATCCCTTTTACACATATATAGCGGGAGTGTTTTATAGTGTTTTATATAGATATATAGATATATAGATATGTCTATAGAAATATAATATCTATATTAAATATATAATATAATAAATAAATAATATAATAAAATATATAGATATCTATATAGATAGATATAGATATCTATCTGGAGTGTTTTAAACAAACCATTTTTTGCTTGGAAGAAATAAAGGAATCCAATTTATATAAGAAATACTTGTTTTTATATTTTACTTAAAAAATATTTATATTTAGCCTAAGAATGTTTAATACCCTAGATATACTAGATTTGGGGAATCCAAAATATGCCAGTAAAATCTACAGGTTTATGTAGAGAAAATGATCATTTCTGATGGGAAATCACTAATCAATCACTATACCCGTTCCCACTGAATCTGGATGCAGCATTGAAATGTTTCAATGCTACTAGAAGCCACAACCAATCAATCAACATTAGCATATGAATTGAAACGTATTAGTCATTCTTGATTTGATACATCAGACATAAACTGGTAATAATTTTAGTTAAATGGTATAAGATCTGAACTCAGACCATCAATCTGGTGCTAAATTGGTGTTTGCAATTTTAGACAGGAGAAATATATTTTACAAGACTCCTGTTATGTACTGTATCTTTGTAGTTCTCTCATTTGATCCTACAACAAACCTGTGAAACTCAAATCATATTAACTCAGGGAAAGATATATGTTAATTTCCTCAGAGACACAGAACAATAATTTAGCAAATCTAGAATTTGAACCTAGTTTTGTTCTTGAAAGCCTTTACTTTCAGATACTCCTTTGAAAACCAAAATAAATTGCTGAGAATATTTTTAATCACATTACTCTTTCATGTTAGAGAGAGTAACACTGGCATTTAAATGATTCTGAAAATCTACACAATATTATAGACAATTTGCAAATTGGTGAATGTATACTTATAAATCCAAACATAAAACATATGCATAATATATATACTACAGAAGAAAAACAAAGATTTGGCAAATTACGTTGAATGTTGTTTATCGTCTATTTTTCCTCCATTTGACATGCAAGTTTTATAAGTGAATTATTTAAGAAATGTATTATATGCAATCAGTACATTTTAAGATTTAAAAATGCATCAATAATATGGCATGTTTCACTTCCTTTAATAAATAAGGTAAAGGAAATAATTCATATATAATTGGACAGTAAAATGCTTCACCTGAATGTAATCATACATCTTTATGCAACTCCATTACTATTTTTACAGGTTTCCCTCACTATCTGAAAGTAGAGCATCTGTATGAAAACTTTCACAAACCAAAATATCAAAAAGCAAAGAAGCAATTACCATTAGTTTCTATGAAAATATTTTTGAGAGTTTCTAGACTAAAAAAAATCTTCTTAGGCTTTCCTATATCCTGTCCTACAAGATACTGTAGGACATATCCTGCTCACAGATGCACAAAATAAACAGAGAAAGTCACAGATGCCCACAAACACCACTCATAGTTTTGTCAGTTTGATGCTGAGATGCTGAATTTAGCTTCCAGAGAAGGATTTAGTGGTACAGTTCTCACTGCTCAGGATGCTGCTGCCTACGTAACATCTCACTGCAAAACAAACACTGATCACCGTTTTCACTTCTTGCCCCCCCCCCCTTTTTTTTTTTGGTAAAAGTGAAAAATCCTCTTCTGATTTCTTTTGGTTAGGGAAAACAGACATCAACTTAGGTCTTGGGGCACCTGGGTGGTTAGTTGGTTAAGGGATCAACTCATGATTTCAGCTGAGGTCATGATCTCAGGGTTGTGAGATCAAGCCCCAAATCCTGTTCTGTGCTCAGCAGGGAGTCTGCTTGAGATTTTTCTCCCTTTCCCTCTCCCTGTACCCCTCCCCACCTCTTTCTTTCTCTCTCTTTCTCTCAAATAAATAAGTAGATATATCTTGGGGCACCTGGGTGGCTAGGTCAGTGTATCTGTCTTCAGTTCAAGTTATGATCCCAGGGTCCTGGGATGGAGCCCCATATTGGACTCCCTGCTCAGTGAGGAGTATGCTTCTCCCTCCACCCTTCCCCCCTGCTTTTGTGCTCTCTCTGTCTTTCTCTCTCTGTCTGAAATGAATAAAATCTTAAAAAAAAAATAATCTGTTTCAAAAATTCAGGTCTTTTATAAAAGTTAAGTGGCATAGTGCAAACTTACAAAAAGTAAGGGCGTACCTCTCCCTTGAGCTAAGGATGGTATAATAGGTTGACCTTATAATAGATTATAATATAATAGATTGACCTTCCTATATGAAACATCTAAGTACACAAACGAAACATACGAAATAAGAGTTTTGAAGACATGAGGCATAAAACAAGGAATGGCAATCCTCAGAGGCGAGCCCTATGATTTCCCTAGCATACAATTTGGGAGAAATTCCAGCGATATCACAGGGAGGAGGAGCCAAGTTGGTCATGATGCACTCCTTGATTTGAGGGGATGCAGTTGAAAGCCTGGGAGATGAAGGTAGCAAGTGTCTGCAGGACAGAATAGAAAGGAGAAAGTAGAAAGGAGAGGCTGGCGGGAAGAGTGGTGCTTGGAGACCTGCACGGAGTCTGTCTAATCACTGCAGATGGGTGAGAAAACTGCCAGAACCTGGGACAAAAACACCACCACCACATGAATATACTTGAGGGAACAGTACTGGGAGACTACACAGGGCCCCAAATTGTGTCTGTTCTCACCAACAAGACTAGAAAATTTCATCCTTTACAGGGCATTGGGTAAAATAATCAGAAGTATTTTGTCTACATAATCAGAAAGAATTGCCTTTAAACTAAATGCTTCTCTGCTCCTGCCAATTAAACATTAAAAGCAAATGTCAGAGGGCTAAGTTATTTTCAAAGAAACTTGTCCTAAAACAAAACTCAAGAATAATTATAATTAAAACTTAAAAAAAATTATGAGTATAAAAATATCTAATGCTCAACAAGGTAAAATGCAAAATGTCTGGAATTCAATAAAACTTATTAGCATGCAAGGAAATATAACACCTAAAGAGATTAAAAATCTATCAATCAAAACTGACCCAGAAATCTAACAAATATAGAATTAGTGAAAAAAAATAAATATTACTATAGCTGTATTTCATGTGTTGAAAAAGCCAGAGGGATGATGAGTATGGTTTGGCAGTGAGAGAAGAAACCAAATTAAAAATTACTAAATAAAAATTATACCTTGTGAGATGAAAAATTCAATGGATAACACTAATGGTGTATTAAACACTGCAGAAGAAAACAATAAATTTGACAATATCTCAATAGGAATGATCTAAATAAAAAATAGGATTTTTAAAAATAACTTCAAGCTTGCTATACATGTTATTTTAGTTTCTGAAGATAAGACAGAGGGAAGATAAAAGAACAAAAATATTTGAATAAAGTATGAATGATAATTTCCCAAAGTTGACCACATATACAAGAAGTCTATCAAACCTAAAATACAAAAAAGGAAAAAAAAAAAAAGCTTAAGGGATTATAGATCAATTTCTTGAAGCCACTGGTAAAGAGAAAATCTTAAACCAATCAGGAAAAAAATAATATAAATAAAAGGACAAGATGTAAGAAAGGAACAAATCGAACTAAAAAAACCTTTCAAATAAAATATGTTCTTTCCTGCTTCTTTGGCAGTATACCTTCAGAATGACATATATCAGAAAATATGCATAATGATAGCTTGTATGTATTGGACTTATCTCATAATGCAAAAGATAACTGAATTTATTGTTGGCCATGCCTAGGTATTTGGAGGGTGATCTAATGATATTTGGATATGTAATAAAGTAAAGACAAACATAAATTATAAATAATTATATATTTTACTCTATAAATTTCTTTAAACTTTCTTAGCATGAAAATGGGTTATGAGGGGCATTTGGGTGTCTCAATTGGTTAAGGATCTACCTTCAGCTCAGGTCTTGATCTCAGGGTCCTGGGATCAAGGCCCACACCAGGGGCCACACCTCTCTACTCAGGGCAGGGTCTGCTTCTCCCTTTCCCTCTCCCTCTATGCTCTCCCTCTTAAATAAATAAATAAAAATCTTTTAAAAAATGGTTATGAATAGGGGCGCCTGGGTGGCTCAGCGGTTTAAGCCTCTGCCTTCGGCTCAGGTCATGATCTCGGGGTCCTGGGATCGAGCCCCGCATCGGGCTCTCTGCTCAGTGGGAAGCCTGTTTCTCCCTCTCTCTCTGCCTGCCTCTCTGCCTACTTGTGACCTCTCTCTCTGTCAAATAAATAAATAAAATATTTTAAAAAAATGGTTATGAATAAAGTTTTATGAATTGAATCCAGAGCACCCCTCTAAAAATACCTAGAATCTGATCCTTAATAGTATTTCCATAGGTCTAGTAGAAATGACCCAACAGATAAACAGATGTTCTCTTGATCTACTTCCTTTTCAGTGTAACCAATAGTTAAATGAATTTTTAATTTGGTTCCACATTTGTATAAACTAGGGGTGGCCTCTTCATTTGGAGAGAATATATTCTATGCATTGGTTATTTCATTGCCAACGTCTGTCTAATTATCTAATGTAACTAGCCATATAATCTAATTCCTACTCACTTTCTGCCCCAAATAGTTGGTGATACGCTATGTTAAAATCAAAGTTATCATTGACAGATAAATATTTTTTAAGACTGAGATATATTATTGATGTGTTATTTGTGTCACTTTTACTATAGACTAGATTATGATTCTGTTGTATTAGCTCCTGTTGTATACTATAAATTTTCTTTCCTAACACTCATTACAAACTTATTCATGTAATTTATTGTTTAATATCAATCTCTCCTCCTAGGCTATGAACTTCATATGAACTATGAACTCTTTTCACTCGTTGTAATTCTAGTACTTAATGTGGATCTTCATTTGAGGAATGAATGATAAAAATGATGTTTCTAAACTCCAAACTAGCTCATTGTTATCTACATAAACATTTTGTAATTAGTCAGTATTAGGCACTATTTAAAAACAGACTGATGAAGTATCTGAATTTACTATAATAATGTAGTTAATTATAATATAATTGCCTCTTAGATCTCACAGGAAAAACTTTTCTCTTGGCACTTAATCTGAGATATATATTTTCTCTTTCCAAATTACTGGACATGTATCTTGAGAACTTTATATATTATAAAATTCACTGTGTTTTTCTCTGTTTTTGCTTTTAGAAAGCATAGAGATGAGATTTCAACCTGTAAACTATGTGCAGGCTGAAATGTGTACATTTTTTCATGTGTATTATGGGAACTAGCTGCATCCCCAGCTCTTTATCCTAACTATTCTTTGCTCATTTTTCCCTCTATTTTGGACCTCTGTAGCCACTTACTTCAGTTTTTGTTATGTATGTAGTCTTACAACCCACTTATATAATTAGTGTTATAGGATTAGTACTTCTACAAGAGATAGGTATAAATAACATAATAGGAAAACAATGATCAAATGATCATATAGATGTTTAATTCTTAAAGGACTTTGAGGAATTAAGTGTGTTAGGAATATAGATGAAAAATCATTAACAAGAATAATTGTTCCAAGGAGAATAGAAGATGGGAAGAATCATTAAACCTACCACTATGAGATCAATATCACATATCCATTCTTTCAAAATTACCATTAAAAACGAAACAGAAGATAGCCAGTGAAGAGAGAATTGAGACACTAATTCAGTATCCTGAGACATAGAGCTCTGGTTTAAAGAAAATAACCAAAGGATGGGCACAAAGTTAATGTTTGTTTTGTTTGTTTTTTGTTTTTTGTTTTGTTTTGTTTTGTTTTACTTTTTTAAAGTTTTGTTCACATATTTTAAGATGTAGGTTAATGATCTCAAAGCTAGTCTGTTTTGTTTTTTTTTTCTTTTTTCCAATAAGGAGTCTTTCCCAATATCAAATTTTCAAGACAAATCTTTAGTCTGAAAGAACTACTGAGATAATGGGAAAATTCTAAGGAATTTTATATGAATCAGTGAAATTTTAGTTTCTGCCTATCTTCCTAAAAATTAAGTACAATTTAGGGTGCTTGTGTGGCTCAGTTGGTTAAGTGGCTGCCTTCAATGTCTTCTCAGCCTTTTGGCTAAGGTCAAGTGTAAGTGTCTGCCTTCAGATCAAATCATGATCTTGGGGTCCTATGATCAAGACCTGTGTGGGTCTTCCTGCTCACCAGGAGTCTGCTTGTCCCTGCACCCTCCCCCTCCCATCTCCTTCTGCCCCACCCTGCTCATGCTCTCCCCCACTTAAGTTCTTATGCTCTCTCCCACCTCATGTTCCCTCCCACCTCATGTTCCCTCCCTCACTGCTCATGCTCCTCACCCCAGCTCCTGCTCTCTCTCAAATAAATAAATAAAATCTTTTAGGGGCACCTGGGTGGCTCAGTGGGTTAAGCCTCTGCCTTTGGCTCAGGTCATGATCCCAGGGTCCTGGAATCAAGCTCTGCATTGGGCTCTCTGCTCAGCAGGGAGCCTGCTTCCCCCACCCCCCTGCCGCCTCTCTACCTGCCTCTGCCTACATGTGATCTCTCTCTGTCAAATAAATAAATAAAATATTTTTTAAAAAATAAAAATAAAATAAGATCTTTTAAAAATTTTAAAAATTAAGTATAAGTTATGAAGGTGCCAGTGCTAAAAGTTACAATATAAATTGGCTTCTTGACACTTTTTTTGTATAGCTGAAACTATCTCACTTGTAATATTATTAATGGTTTCTTTTTAATAGGTGAATTGTCATATAATTTATCATCTAACAGTGTCACCATTTAATACTCTTTAAAATCTTGAAATTGAAGCTTAAAATGGAATCCTCAGTACTAAGGCTTATGAAGATAAAAAATAGCTTGAAACTAACATTGCTTTTCAAGCATGTTCTAATTCTTCAAATTCAAATTTTCATTATTAAAAATCCTCATACACAAAGCAATAGAAAAGTGTGCAGCAAAACCCATGAAAATTCTCATCAGTGATCATATATCAACCATTTTGATAACCCAATAGTTGAAACACACAGTTCTAGGTATTGGGAAAACAGAAATAACAAAGCAGATAAAAAATTTCACTGCCCTTACAGATCTGTATTTTACTAGATTATATAAACAGTAAGCAAAATATATAGTGGGGTGTGTGTGTGTGTATGTGTGTGTGTAATTTAATGCATTGGTAATTTCTAAAGAGACAAGGTAGGGAAGTAGGATAAAACAGGTTTTAGAGACATATGTGCAATATTAGCGATAGAAGTTCTACCTGTGAAATTTGGATCTGAGAAGAAACTTGAGTGAAAGAATCATATGGGTATCTGGGAGAAATGCACTTCAGCAAAGGGAATATATAGCACATGCAAAGTCCCTGAGACAGGAGCAGGCTTGGTTTATTTAACAGTAAAAATGTTAATATGGTTTGGAGTAGACTGAGCTGAGGGGACAGTAATTAAAAGATAAGTCAGAATTGTGCCTATCATATTCAGGGCATGTTATGTTATAATCAGAGGGCTTTTTTGGTTTCCTTTTTGTTTTATTGACTTTACTTTTTAGAGCACTTTAAGGTTCACAGAAAAATTGAAAGGAAGAAATAAAGATTTCCCATATATCCCCTGGCCTCAAATATGCATAGCCTCCCTTATTACCAATCTCCCCTACCAGAATGGTACATGTGTTGCAATTGATGACTCTAAATGGACACATCATTATCACCCTCAAATCCATAATCACACATAGTTCATTATGGTTCACTCTTAGTGTTGTACATTTTATGGGTTTGGACAGATATATGATGACATGTACCCAGCATTTTGATATCATGTGGAGTAGTTTCACTGACCTAAAAATCCTCTGTGATAATTGGAATTTTTATGTGAACAAATTGGAATACAATAACATACTGAATTGTTTAGACTCTCCCATCCCAGCCTTACCCAGAAACATACAGTTATGCAAGCCATACTTTCCTAATACAGAATATCATGATGTATGCATGAATCTCAGTACTTAGAAGAAAGACAGGGATTTGAATAGATGTTACCAATATTGGTTATTGCAACTTTTTCTAGATATGCTGAATGTTTGTCATTAAGAATCTGGAAAACATGGGAGTTGGGGTACCAGAGTGTGAAAAAAAAATACCCAAGACTGTCAATAAAATAACCTGTGGTTTTACCTATAAGTTTAGGTAAAGAATTAATAAATAATGTTTGTTTAACTGCAATGTCATCTATAAGAACTACATTACTATCTTATAATATTATACATAATTTTTCTGAATTCACTGTAACTACTGTAGAAGCTGTTGTCTAACGAAAAAGCAACCTGTTTAAGAGGCTGTAAGTGTGATTTATTTCAACATTTATCAAAAATATACCTAATATCAATCTTATGTTTACTCGATGATTCTTTTCCAACATAAATGTTATGGGTAAATCTTTGAGGTAGTGCTCAGAGGAATAAGAGAAAATTATCCAACAATTTTAACAAGAAGCATATTATTTTGCTTTTGTGAAATAATGGGAATAATACTAAGAAACACTATAAAGGAAACATACTAGTTAAGTAGTTACTTTTTCTATCAGCAGGGGAAATATATTTTTCCTATGTATTTCTTAGCTTCTAGAAAATATGCCATTACAAATAAAGTACAAGAAATATTATTTGAAGGAAAATGTGTATTTTCTGCCTCTTGAATTTTGATTAATATGGAGGTAAAAATAGATATAAAATGTAGAGAAGATAAGATAATTTATTGTTAGTGAAATATTCTCCAAAGGATTTAAGAAGGTAAAACATTGATCTTGTTATAATCCCTAGAAATCATTTTCTCTGGCAGGTCGATTTGGAACCTGGCTTAAGATAGGAAAATCAGCAGCACCTGGGTGGCTCAGTCGTTAAGCATCTGCCTTCAGCTCAGGTCATGATCCCAGGGTGCTGGCATTGAGCCCTGTATCGGGTTCCATGCTCAGCAGGAAGCCTGCTTCTCCCTCTCCCACTCCCCCTACTTGTGTTCCTTCGCTCTGTGTGTATCTCTCTGTTAAGTAAATAAATAAGATCTTTTAAGAAAAAGATAGGAAAATTATTTGTAAATAATACTAAAATGTGTAAAATATGAAACATTAAATGGTAAAAGAAATGAATGGGATAAGAACTGTATCAAAGGACCACACAAATATTTTGGGGCTGAATATGTGGAGCAAAATCAGAGAAATCAGAGGGATGAAGAGGTGATTTATAAAGCTACATTCAAAATGAATTCTTCAGGGGTACCTCAGTTGGTTAAGCATCTGACTCATGGTTTCAGTTCGGGTCATGATCTCAGGGTCATGAGATCAACTCTGCATCATGCTCCACGCTCAGTACAGAGTCTGCTTGAAATTCTCTCTCCCTCCCCCTCTGCCCCTTCCTCTGCTCGCATACTCTCTCTCTTTCTAAAATAAATAAATAATCTTAAAAAATGAATTCTTCAAAAAGTAAATTCATATATGAAGTGTAAATTATTCTATTCACTTATCATCCCTGGTGAAGTGATAACTGTTCTAGTAGCCTAATCACTACCTCTGTTGCTCCTGAGTATCAAAGGTCATTAAAACATCTGTCTGTAGAAATTCAACATCTACAAATTCAGTTCTGATCCCAAGTCTCTCTGAAGCTTTTTGAGCATTATTCTATTCAAATATAAAGCATTTGTACTTATGAATATTGCATCACCATTTGTCCATTTTCTTTAGATATAGATGACTGACAGGTTATTTTGTAATTTTTTATATTTCTTCTGCCCCTGATTTTCACCATGGTAGGTCTTCCTTTCCTTTGGTCATCTTGTTCCTCAATCTACTGTTAAAATTGGTCAGTCCCCCCCCGTTTTTTTTTCATTTTATTTTATTGCTTTTCAGTGTTCCAGCATTCATTGTTTATGCACCACACCCAGTGCTCCATGCAATATGTGCCCTCCTTAATACCCACCACCAGGCTCACCCAGCCCCCCCATACCCCTCCCCTCCAAAATCCTCAGTTTGTTTCTCAGAGTCTACAGTCTATCATGGTTTGTCTCCCCCTCTGATTTCCCCCAACTTACTTCTCTCCATCTCCCAATGTCCTCTGTGTATAAAACTACTATGTGCATAGAAAAGTATTGCATTTCTTTTGACCTATTTATATCAAAATATAGAAATATTGCCTGAAATTAGCAAATACAGAATAACTTTAAGTCTAAGAATGAGGAAACTCATAACTGCCATCCAAGAAACAGCACGCTTTTAGGGGTCAGTGAGACCTTTGGAGTAAATGTTACCAATTGTGAAATCTTTCCAAACATAGTGTAGATTTAGTCTGTTAATTTATAATAGGTATTTAATGTTCCAATAGATTTTGAGGCATGAAGTCTAAAGATCTGAGGATCAATAATTTCTTATGCTAAAAATACTTAGGAGATTTTTTTAGTTAGATTCAAGGTCTTTAATTTCTAAAGTAAACTCATAATCTGTAGAGAATCTTAGTGATTCCTCTAGAAGGAAGCTTTGAATCTTAATTTAAGATTTAAGGATTAAAGTCATAATTTAAGGAAGCTTAAAATCCAACTCTTTATAAGATTCACTTAAGCCCAAACAAGTGATCAAAGTAATGTTCAAAGATATTCCAGTCTGCCTCCTCCTCGAGGAGCAATAATCTATATAACCCAGTTATTTTTTCCTCTCATTTGTGCACTTAAGTACCACCTTTAGCTAGATTTCAAAAGCTACAACTATAGGCAGCTGGCATTTCTTCTTAATAGAGGATTCATTTATTTTCCAAAACCTAACTGAACACTGTGCTAAAGGGTGGGGATGCGAAAAATATAAAAAAACAAAAACAAAACCACCCCACTTTTGAGCATATATTCTGCACTGCTGTCTGTCTTAGTAACTTAACTTACATTATCTCCAGTTCTTACAATGCTTTGGTGTAGGTATTATCACTCCCAGTTTATTGGTGGAAAAGGGGGTAAATGATTAGCTTGTGGCTCTATAGTTAGCAAATAACAGAGCTTGGATCCAAAGTGTTCATTTTTTAAACAATACTGCTCCCTCTTATCACTTCTCAGCATCGCACTTTCTCAGAGTTTGTAGGCTTTCAGTGTGTTTTTACATAAATTTGAACAACATAATGACTTAATACATAACGTTTGTGTAATATGAGATACATAAAAATTTTGGTTTAATCTATTGTTTGTTTTCTGAGTTTTACCAGGAGCAGCTATTACTTCAATATGTGGTCCTTACTTACAAAGGTTTATGATTTACCTTTTGTTTCTGGGTCACTAAGATATGTTTCTCCTTTTTCTTCTAAGTTCATATTTACCTTTCACATTTAGGTACTTAATATATATAAATTCTAACTTTCTAAATGGTGATACATACTCAGATTTGTTTTCCTTTTCATACAATATAGCCAATTTTCCCCAAATTATGCAATGAACATTCTTTCCTTTTTTAGTCAGTTGTTAATTTTTATCACTTTAAGTTCCATATATATGGGATTCTATCTGTGTTGACTATTGTATTACATTGGTCTTATTTTTTTCTTTTTTATGATTAACGTATGGTGTTTGTTTGCTTAACTAAGATCCCGGAAAGCCAATTTAATTCTCTTTCCTCAGATCCCCTATCTATCTATCATCATATATCTATCTACCTCTCTATAGTCTATCATCTATGTATCTATCTATCATTTATTATCTATCAATATACCTATTTATTTATTAAAGATTTTATTTATTTATTTGAGAGAGAGAGAATGAGAGAGCAAAGGAGGAGAGGAAAAGAAGAAGCAGACTCGTTGCAGAGCAGGAAGCCCGATGTGGGGCTCAATCCCAGGACCCTGTTGTCATGACCCTAATAGAATACAGATGGCTAACTGAGTCACCCAGGCACCATTCTTAGATCTTCATTTAAAAAATCTTACTTAGGGGCGCCTGGGTGGCTCAGTGGTTTAAGCTGCTGCCTTCAGCTCGGGTCATGATCTCAGGGTCCTGGGATCGAGTCCCGCATCGGGCTCTCTGCTTGGCAGGGAGCCTGCTTCCTCCTCTCTCTCTCTCTCTGCCTGCCTCTCTCCCTACTTGTGATCTCTATCTGTCAAATAAATAAATAAAATCTTTAAAAAAAAAAAAATCTTACTTAGGGGGACCTGGGTGGCTCAGTAGGTTAGGCCTCTGCCTTTGGCTCAGGTCATGGTCTCAGGGTCCTGGGTTCAAGCCCCGCATTGGGCTTTCTACTCAGCAGGGAGTCTGCTTCCCCGCTCTCTCTGCCTGCCTCTCTGCCTACTTGTGATCTCTCTCTCTGTCAAATAAATAAATAAAGTCTTAAAAAAAATAAAAAAATTCTTACTTAGCTCTTTGTGGTCCTTCATTTTCCACACATTCTTTTAAAATAAATTTCTCAATCTACTCAAAAGATTAGTGCAATTTTAATAGGGTAGTTTGAATTTATGGATAAAATGGAAGAAAACTGACATATTTATGTTATGATGCCATCCCTTGTGAGGGCATAGATTATCCCTTAATTTACCCAGATTATCTTCTCTGTCCATTAGAAGACTTTCAGTTTTTTCCATAGTCTTCCATTTCTGGATTATTTTTCCTAGATATGTCTTTAATTTCATTCTCTTTCTCATTTTATAGTTGTTTATTTAGAACAACAGAAAACTCCTGATTTTTGTGGATGAATTTTTATATACAGCAAGAATGGAAGCTCAAATTAATCAGAGTTCAGTAAACGCATTCTAAGTGAACACCAGCTTTGAACCTTGTTAGCTTCCCTGGGTTACCACATTCCCTTTATTTTCATCCTCTTAGGAATGTTTAGTGATATAACTATAAATTATTTCTATACCTTATTATTCTTTATTTTTAGTTGTTTTCAGTCGTGTTTTTCAGAATGCTTAATTCACCATATTGCCTGAAATGAAAGTTCAGGAAGTTTTTCTTTAAGTTTTGTTAAATTCTGGTTTTTTTTTTTCCTATTTCATAAGTTTCTTCTCCTTTTAAAATATTATTTCCTTCTTTTTTATATTCTTTCATCCAGATTTCTGAACTAAATACCAACCTCCTTTATATGTAGTCTTTCTTTTTCTATTAAATGTACAAGAATTTGAAATTTTCCTCTCTCAGTTTACCACAATTCTCAATTTTAATATATAGCATTTTATCTGTACTTTATTTTAAAATATTCAAAATATTTGTTTCACCTATGATTTTAATTTTTTTTAAATTCACAATATAAATGCATTGTGCTTAGGAATTGTATCCCATATTAATTCCTTAGAATTTTAAATTTTCCTTGTTCTAATAAGCAACTAATTAATGGAGATGATCATTTGAGATAATTTGGGGGGGAATGATTCTTTATTTTAATTGTATACTATGTACTGGTCACTATTTCAGCATAGGAATTCAGTATTAAAGATAATGACCCATCCTAAAAGGAGATTATATCCTAGTGAAGGAGAGATAAAAAGGTGATAAACAACTAAAATCAAAGTCAAAGTGATACATGCCCTGAAGAAAACGAAGCATGATGAAGAAGATAGTTACGGCTTGTATTCATATATTCAAGAATATTTTGGGGGCACCTGGGTGGCTCAGTTGGTTAAGCGACTGCCTTTAGCTCAGGTCATGACCCTGGAGTCCTGGGATCGAGTCCCACATCAGACTCCCAGCTCCATGGGGAGTCTGCTTCTCCCTCTGACCTCCCCTCTCATGCTCTCTTACTCTGTCTCTCTCTCTCTCTCAAATAAATAAAAGCTTTAAAAAAAAAAAAAGACTATTTTGTTAAGTTAGAAAAATCTCCCAGTTTGAAGACTTGACTTGACAAGTTTTTCCTTGTTTTTTGTTTGTTTGTTTTTGTTTTTGAGAGAGAGAGAGAGAGAGAGAGAGAGAGAGCAGAGCAAGGAGGGGCAGAGAGAGAAGCAGGCTTCCTGCTAAACAGGGAGTCCAATATGGAGCTCAGTTCCAGCACTGTGAGATCAAGATCTGAGCTGAAGGTAGATGCTTAACCAATTCATCCACCCAGGTGTCCCTCCTTGTTTTTTTGTTATAATTTTGCACTAATATATTTGAGGCAATAAATTTGCTAGGTTCATATGTGTTATATCATATATTCTTAGTAGATTAATCTGTTTAATATTCTGTGATCCTATAAACAATGTTTGTAACAATATTTGTCTGATGTTAATATTTACTTGGTTAAGTATTTGCATGGTGTAACAATTTTATTCTTTTTTAAAATTTTATGTTCAGTGTATATCTCTCTTGTTTTGATTTTTGAAATACAATTGCATAAGCTTTGCTTGAAGTAAGTTTAATTCCTCTGTATTTACTGGATTAGTTAATTCTGGAATGTGTTTTGCAATTTATCATTATAAGGTTTTCCTTTAAAATCTATTTTTCCCCCATTTTCCTTTGGTTTGACAATTTTTAAAATTATTTTTCTTTCATCCCAATTTCATCTGCAATTGTGATTAAAATAATATGTTTATATTATCTTAACTGTTGCTTTGACATTTTATTTTTTTTACTTTAAATTCAAGTTAGCTAACATACAGTGTAGTACTGCTTTTAGGAGTAGAATTTAGTGATTCATCACTTACATATTAACACCCAGAGTTCATCCTAGCAAGTGCCCTCCTCAGTGCTCATCACCCATTTGGCACATCCCTCCTTCCCCTATGTTCATCTGTTCTGCTTCTTAAAAAAAATTTTTTTTTATTTATTATTTGACAGAGAGAGAGCACAAGCAGACAAAGCACCTGTTTTGTTTCTTAAATTCTGCATATGAGTGAAATCATGTGCTATTTGTCTTTTTCTGAGTGACAGATTTTGTGTAGCATGATACACTTCAGTTCCATCCACATTGTGGAAATGGCAAGATTTCATGCTTTCTGAAGATTGAGAATCTTCTTTATATTCCATTATATATATATATATATATATATATATATATATATATATATATATATTCTATTCTTTATCTATTCATCACTTAATGGACATTTGGGCTCTTTCCATATTTTGGCTATTGTTGATAATGCTGCTGCAAACATTGGCATGCATATGTCCCCTCAAATCTGTATTTTTTTATCCTGTGGGTAAATAATCTAGTATTGCAATTCCTGGGTTGTAGGGTAGTTGTATTTGTAACATTTTGAGGGACCTCCATACTGTCTTCCAGACTGGATGTACCATGCTGCATTCCCACCAACAGTGTAAGAAGGCTCCTCTTTCTTGCATCCTCACCCACATCTGTTGTTTCCTGAGATGTTAATTTCAGCCATTCTATCAAGTGTGAGGTGGTATCTCACTATGGTTTTGATTTGTATTTTCCTATTGACAAGTGGTGTTGAGCATTTTTTCATAAATCTGTTTGCCATTTGCAAGCTTCTTTGGACAAATGTCTGTTCATGTCTTCTGCCCATTTCCTAACTGGATAATTTTTTTGGGGGGGTGTTGAATTTAATGAGTTCTTTATAGATTCAGGATGCTAGCCTTTTATCCAATATGGTCATTTATATATAATGTCTTATCCCATTCCCATTGATTGCCTTTTAGTTTAGTTGATTATTTCCTTTGCTGTGCAGAAGTTTTTATTTTGATGAGGTCCCAGTAGTTCATTTTTGCTTTTCTGAAGATGTGTCTAGTAAGAAGTTGCTGCAGCTGAGGTCAAAGAGGTTGGTGCCTGTGTTTTCCTCTAGGATTTTGACAGTTTTCTGTCTTACATTTAGGTCTTTGATCCATTTTTTTTTCTTTCCCTTTTTTTTTTTTTTTTTGTCTATGGTGTAAGAAAGTGGTCCAGTTTCATTTTTCTGCACATCGCTCTCTAGTTTTCCCAACAATATTTGTTGAAGAGACTGACTGTCTTTTTTCCATTGAATATTCTCTCCAGCTTTGTCAAAGATTCATTGACCATAGAGTTGAGGGTCCATTTCTGGGTTCTCTGTTTTGTTCCATTGACCTGTATGTCTGTTTCTGTGCCAGTACCATACTGTTACGATGATTACAGCTTTGTAATACATCTAGAAGTCTGGCATTGTAATACCTCCAGCTTTGGCTTTCTTTTTCAATGTTACTTTGGCTGTTTGGGTTATTTTCTGGTTCCATATAAATATTAGGGTTGCTTGTTTTAGTTCTGAGAAAAATGCTAGTGTTATTTTGATCAGATTGCGTAGGGTGGTATAGACATTTTAATGATATTTGTTCTTCTAATCCATGAGCATGGAATGTTTTTCCATTTCATTGTGTTTCCTTCAATTTCTTTCAAAAGTAATTTATAGTTTTCCACATATGGATCTTTTAACTCTTTGTTTAGGTTTATTCCTCCTAGGTATATTATGGTGTTTGGTGCAGTTGTAAATGGGATTGCTTGCTTGATTTCTCTTTCTGTTGCTTCATTATTGTTGTATAGAAATAAAACAGATCTCTGTATGTTGATTTTTAAATCTGTGACATGGTGGATTCATGTATCACTTCTAACAATTTTTTAGTGGAGACTTTCAGGTTTTCCGGATAGAATATCATGCTGTGTGCAAAGAGTGAAAGTTTGCCTTCTTCCTTGCCAATTTGTGTGTCTTTTACTCCTCATTGTTGTTTGATTGCTAGGCTAGGACTTTAGTACTATGTTGAACAACAGTGGTGAGAGTGGACATCCCTACCATGTTCCTGATCTTAAGAGAAAAGCTTTTAGTTTTTCCCCATTGAGGATATTAGCTGTGGGTGTTTAGTATACGGTCTTTATGAGGTTGAGGTATGTTCCGTCCATCTGTATTTTTTTAGGGTTTTTATCAAGAAAGTATGCTGTATTTTGTCAAATACTTTGTATATATTAGAGGATCATATAGGTCTTATCCTTTCTTTTATTAATGTAGTATATCACATTAATTGATTTACAGATACCCAACTACCCCTCAGCCCTGGAATAAATCCCCTTTGATCATGGTGATAAGCCTTTTAATGTACTGTTGAATCCTATCAGTTAGTATCTTGGTGAGAATTTTGGCATCCATGTTCATTAGGGGTATTGGTCTGTCAATCTCCTTTTTAGTGTGGTCTTTTTTCTAGTTTTGGAATCAAGATAAAGCTGGCCTCATAGAATGAGTTTGGAAGTTTTCCTTCCATTTCTATTTTTTGGAACAGCTTCAGAAGAATAGGTGTTCATTCTTCTTTAAATGTTTGTTAGAATTCCCCAGAGAAGACATCTAGCCCCGGACTCTTTGTTGGAAGATTTTTGATGACTGTTTCTATTTCTTTGCTGCTTTGGGTCTATTCAAATTTTCTATTTCCTCCTGTTTCTGTTTTGGTAGTCTATATATTTCTAAGAATTTATCCATTTCTTCTACAGTGCCCAATTTTTTGGCATATAATTGCTCATAATATTCCCTTATAATTGTTTGTATTTCTGTGGTGTTGGTTGTGATCCTCTTTCATCTGTGATTTTATTTATTTGGGTCATTCTCTTTTCTTTTTGATAAGTCTGGCCAGGGGATTATCATTTTTATTCTTTCTTTCAAAGGACCAGCTCCTAGTTTTGTTGATCTGTTCTACTGTTTTTTTCATTTCTGTATCATTTTTTCTGCTCTAATCTGATTTCCCTTCTTTGCTGGTTTTATGCTTTATTTGCTGTTGTTTTTCTAGCTCCTTTTAGGTGTAAGGTTAGGTTGTATATTTGAGACTTTTCTTGCTTCTTAAGGTAGGCTTGTATGGCTATATACTTGCCTCTTATGACTGCCTTTGCTGCATTCCAAAGGTTTTGAAGTGTCTTATTTTCATTTTTATTTGCTTCCATGTATTATTTTATTTCTTCCTTAATTTCCTGGTTAACATATTCATTCTTCAGCAAGATGTTTTTTGAATCTCCATGTGTTCATGGACTTTCAGAATTTTTTCTTTCAGTTGACTTCTAGTTTCATAGCATTGTGGTCTGAAAATACTCATGGTATGATCTCAGGCTTTCTGTACTGAGAAAGTACAGACCTAATTGAGGCCTTATTTGTGACCCAGTATGTAATCTATTCTGGAGAATGTTCCATGTGCACTTGAAAAGCATGTGTATTCTGCTACTTTAGGATGAAATGCTCTGAATATATCTGTTAAGTCCATTTGGTCCAGTGTGTCATTCAAAATCATTGTTTCCTTGTTGATCTTCTGCTTCTATGATCTGTCCATTGCTGTGAGTGGGGTGTAAAAGTCCCCTCCTGTTGTTCTATTATAATCAGTGAGGTTTTTTAGGTTTGTTATTGATTTATATGCTTGGCATCTCCCATTAGGGGCATAAATATTTGTAATTGTTAGATCTTCTTGTTGGGTAGAACCTGTATTATGATATAGTGCTCTTTTTCATCTCTTATTGCAGTCTTTGGCTTAAAATCTACTTTGTCTGATATGAGGATTGTTATTCCACTTTTATTTTGATGTCCATTAGTATGATAAATTGTTCTCCACCCCCCTCACTTTCAATCTGGTGGTGTCTTTGGGTCTAGTGTGAGTTTCTTATAAGCAGTATGTTAATGGGTCTTATTTTTTAATCCATTCTGATACCTTATGTCTTTTGATTGGAGTAATTAGTCCATTTACATTCAGAGTAATTATTGATAGATAAGAATTTCATGCCATTGTATTACCTGTAAATTTCTTGTTCCTATAGATTATCTCTGTTCCTTTTTTGTTACTTTTGGTCTCTCATGCCCACTGAAAGAGTCCCCTTTAATATTTCTTGCAAAACTAGTTTAGTGTTCACAAAGTCCTTTAGTTTTTCCTTGCTTGGAAATTCTTTATCTCTCCTTCTATTCTGAATGACAGCCTTGCTTGGATATAGTATTCTTGCTTGCATATTTTTCCCTTTCTGCACATTGAATATATCATGCCACTCTTTTTCTGGCCTGCCATGTTTCTGTGGAGAGATCTGCTGCTAACTTAATGTGTTTTCCCTTGCAGGTTAAGGATATTTTCTCTCTGGGTGCTTTCAGAATTCTCTCTTTATCCTTGTATTTTGCAAGTTTCACTGTGATATGTCTTGGTGTTGACACGTTTTTATTGATTTTGTGGGGAGTTCTCTTTGCCTCTTTGACTGGTGTGTGCTGTGCACATTCTGTTGTTTTCTTTTGGCTACTCTCTCCCACAAGTCAATTCTTTGCAGAGTGCCTCCTTGCTTGCAGTGGGGAGTGTTTGGACCTTTAACAAAACAGATATGCTTTGATTTGAGTGTTAATATAAACCTGATTCAAACAAACAAACAAAAAACTGTAAACCTGATTCCAAAGAAAAATAAAGAAATAAGGAAAAGAAATTAAAAAAAAAAAGAAGAAGAAGAAGAAGACTGACCAAAAATCAAGAAAAGGAAAGAAAACAACCAACCAACCAACCAAAAACTATAGGCTTGATACCAAAGAAAAAAGAAAATAATAAATACATAAATAAATAAATAGCTAAATATAAAATAAAATAAATAAAATGCTTTATCTGATTTCTACCAGAACTAAAGCCCACACTTTGGAGCACTCTGGAATCAGTAGACCTAGTACATGGGAGTGGCTATGTTGGTCTTCTGAGAGATAGGCAATCCCATTACCTTGGCTCACAGTCAGACCTGCACTAGTAAAAATACCCCTGCCAGGTGCAGGGGGCAGGGTTTGGTGTAAGCAGCCCCAGTTTCCACTGGGGTTACTATTTTACTCACTGAATTCTGACTATGCTGAAGGGTGGGGGGCGAGTTGGAAGATGGCTTCACCCACTTTGGGCCCTTGGGAGGGTAAGTCATGGCCACTGTTGTTCAGAAAAGTGAATAATCTCTCTTCCTGTATCCCAGACTTTTATCAGATTCCTGCCCTCAGCCTGTCTGTGCCAGGGATGATGTCATGCTTGGTGCCAAAGTTCTCCTATGTTTTATCTCTGGATAGCTGCCACAACAAGGTGGGGACCTGCTAGAGGAGAGCTTCATGGTGCTGTGCTGAGCTCCATTCTGTCCCAGAAAAGCAGTGGCATGGCTTCCTAGGTGCCTGGAGTCTATGGTGGAGCCCAGTGAAAAGCTGTGATCAGTTTATCTGTCATCTGTGTGCACCTCTGTCCCCTGCTGTTGAACAGTTGCTCAGTGGAGCCCAGTAGGCCCTTTGTCTTTGGAGAGGCAATATACCTTCTTCCAAATGTACTCCAGGAAGGGGAGCATTCTCTCCCAGCACAACCCAAGGGATCCCCACACCACAGCATCTTCATGAACCCTGTCTGCTTCTCTTTCTCCTGCTCTTTCTCTCTCTCCCTCACTTCTCTGTGTGAAAAGGGCTTCCACCCTTCTGCAGCACCACAGCTGTTGCATCCCAAGCTTGCCTCTGCCACGTTCTCTCCCTCCAATTGTGTAGATTGTTTTCTTAATCCTCAGATAAGTTTCCTTGTTGTTCAAAATTATTTCATGTTGATGTAGCTGTATTCGAGGGAGAAGCAAGCTCAGGGTCCTCCAACTAGTCTGCCATCTTAACTCCTCCCCCAGTTTTACATTTTTTAAATACATATTTTAATAAAGTCTAAATTCAATTGATATTTTTATTATCATAAGTCAGAAGGTTTTATAAATTGCCAACCTTTTCTTCTTACATTATTTTTGTCTAGTATTGTAGGCTCAACTAATTTTTAACACATCCTCACACTTGAATTTATAAAAATGACAATTGATTTGCCAATTTTTCTGTTATTTTGCTCACTATGACTATTTTCTAGTACTTCTTTCTTTATTTGATTTCCCGCTTACAGAAGTTTATCTTTCTCTGTTTCTATCAGTAAGTATTTATGAATACTAAACTTGCAGTATTTTAATGTCTTCAATTTTTTTTTTCCTCAGTCTTGAAGAATGGTTTTCTTTGACCTGGGGGTTCTTCAGTAATAGTTCTTTCCCATTAGGATCTTGAAAATAGAAGCTGTTTAGAAGTTTACTATGGAAAATGGCAAATCAGCATGGGCTTTTGGGTTCTTTTCCAAGCCATTAAATCTAGGAGAATTCTTTGAAGAAAAAGGAAGTTTCTAGTTCTATTTATGTCTATATGGGTCTGTGTGGGAATGGGAGTGATTGATGCAGACGAAGTGAAAAACTGCTATGTATCATGAATGTGGAATAGGCTGTGGATAGTAGTCCACATTTTCCTTAGCAAATAATCCCTTGCTCTACTTCATGCTAAAAAGAAGACTCAGCCTAGTATCAGCTAGAAGCAGTAGTGGTGGTGATAATAGGGACAAGGAGAGATAGTTAGAGGTAATGCCTTGCATGGTTGGCAAGCAAATCCTGACTCTCCAGCTATGCTGAATCCTAGGAAATAGGCAAGCCCTGGAAGAATGCATTGGTGGTATGGAAATATTCACTGAGAGGCAGGTACTGGGTAAGGAAATAATTAGTCCCAGGCTGTCACACTAGAGTTTTTTATCTTTAAGTGTGATCCTCTCTCCCCTAAATTCACTTTGGTAAAGCACAAACTACTTACCTGTGCTTTCCTGTCTTCCTTCTAGTTCACACTGAAAGGCAAATCAGCAGAAATTCCATATGAAATTTCACTTTTTATTCATATCAAAAACTGTTTATTGAAAATATACGATAAAGGACACCTGGGTGGCTCAGTCAGTTAAGCGGTTGCCTTCAGCTCAGGTCATGATCCCAGGGTCCTATGAGTGCTGCATCAGGATCCCTGCTCACTGGGGAGTCTGCTTCTCCCTCTGTCTGCCACTCCTTCCTGCTTGTGCTCCGTATCTCTCCCTCTCTCTCTCTCTCTGACAAATAAATTTTTAAAAAATCTTAAAAAAAGAAAATATACTGTGGGCTAGATACTCTTTTCATGTGCATGGAACACATTAATGAATAGAACATCAAAAGTTTATGTCTTACAGAGCTTCTACATTAGAAAAGAGGAATAAAGTAAACAGTATATATTCAGTAAATTCAGTTATTCAGTAAATAATATAGTTTGCTAGAAGATGAAAAGAGAAAAATACAGAACAGAATAGGAGAATAGGAAGTATGGAATTCCAGGTAGGATATAAAAAGAGGGAAACAGGTTATTAATGGCATCCTAAGCACAAGAAGATGACAGAATAATGTTGCAAAGTCTGTTAAAATTTTGAATTGTTCATCACATTAAAAGTTTATATAAACTTAAGGGTAAATAAAATCTTAATACTGACTAAGCTTTATTGAAGATCTCTTGGAAGTTGTACTTTAGCAGGAGTGGAAATTGTTATGAATTGAATTGTGTTCTCCTCCCCAAAATTCATATGTTGAAGCCCTAAACCCCAAAGTAGCTGTATTTTGAAATCAAGGCTTTAGGGAGATAATTAGAGTTAAATGAAGTCACAAGGGTTGGGCCCTAATCCAACAGGACTCATGTCTTTATAAGAAGAGAATCAGACACCAGATATTGCATGCACACAGAAAAGAGGTTATGTTACAACCTCTTTTGTTAGAAACTTTTATGTTAGAACACGACAAGAAAGCAGTAGTCTACTAGCCAGTAAAAGCAGCCACACTGGAAATCAACCCTGACGATGTCTTCATTTCAGACTTCTAGCCTCCAGAACTGTGAGAAAATAAATTTCTGTTATTTTAAGTAACCTCTCTTTGTTATGGTAGCCCTAGTAGACTAATACAGGAATGTTCCCAGGAGGAAATACATATGGGAGATAATTGTGAGTGAATATTCTTGTTAAATTTATTATTATTCTAAATACACAGTGATTGAAACATTAAAAATATATCAACCAACCAGACTGGCTAAAATAAAACAGATGGAAACCATCAAAGGTTGGCAAGAATTTGACGTAACAAATGCTCATATAGGCTGCAAGATTTTTATTTGTACTACATTGGAAAACTGTCAGAATCTACTGAAGTTGAATATGTGCATATGTTTAGATTCAGCAATTCATATCTAGTTATATCCCTAAAGAAATGAGTGTATATTCACCAAAGACATGTGTAAGAATGCTCATAGAGGCTTTATTCATAATAGCCATAAACTGGGAAAAAATAAGCCAAATGTCCATTAATCGTGGAATGGATAAATAACTATAGTAATTTAACATAATAGAATTGCTTATATTTTAATATAATAATTGTTAATAATTGTTTATATTTTAAACATCAAAAAAACTGTATTTAAAATTACTATCACTCATCATTTCTTCTAGAAGAACCTGTTTTCAATCCTATTACAAATTTTTTAAACTAAAGAGTCCCCTTTAGTGTTATTGTAGGCGTACTGGTGATAGATTGCCTCAATTCTGATTAACGAAAAATACCTCTTTTCAGCCACCAGGCTTCTACAATCTCTAAATTGTTTTTCACTAGATTCGGGAAATTTTCAACCATTATTTTTTCTAATATTTTCTGCAGCATTATCTCTTCTTCTTCCAGATCTTAAATTTTATGTATGCTAGATTATTTGACATTGTTCTACATGCCCATGAGGTTCTGTTCTTTTTTCTCTGACCTGTATTTTCTCTGTTTTTCACAAGGGAAAATTTCTACTTATCTTTTCTCAATATCGTTGTCTTTCTATGCAATCTCAGTGGATGTGAAGGTCATCTAGGATATTTTAAAATTTTAGTTATTATAGTTTTCAGTTAGGTACATTCCATTTTTGAAGTTTTCATTTATCTTGTGAAATTCCCTATTTGTTCATTCATTATATTTGTATTTTACTTTAATCATTGAAAAAAAATGTTTTTTTGTGGACATTGCTGCTATGAACATTGGGGTGCATGTGTCCCTTCTTTTCACTACATTTGTATCTTTCGGGCAAATACTTAATAGTGATGTCCTTCAACAGATGAATGGATAAAGAAGATGTGGTTCATATATACAGCGGGATATTACTCAACCATCAGAAAGGATGAATACCCACTATTTGCACTGACATGGAAGGAACTGGAGGAGGTTATGCTAAGTGAAATAAGTCAAGGAGAGGAAGACAATTTTCATATGGTTTCACTCATATGTGCAACATAAGGAGTAGCATGGAGGACCATAGGGGAAGGGAAGGATAACTAAATGGGAAGAAATCAGAGAGGGAGACAAACCATGAGAGACTCTGGACTCCAGGAGAACAAACTGAGAGTTACAGAACGGAGGGGGATGGGGCATGGGGTAGCCAGGCGATGGGTATTAAGGAGGGCAGATGTTGTGATGAGCAATGAGTTGTGTATAACACAACTAAAGAATCGTTGACCACAACATCAAAAACTAATGATGGATATGTTGGCTAACTGAACAAAATAAAAAAAGAAAAATTGTTTTTTAATTCTTAATCATGTTTATAATACTGTTTTATGTTATGCCTTTGTCTGCAAAATCAAATACCTGCATCATCTCAGGATGATTTTGATTGACTGCATTTTCTCTTGACCATTCTTTATTGCATTTGTGGTAAATGGCAACTCCAAGGACTTTCTGAAGCATGCTGTATCCACAGTTCCTATAACAGTATCTGATGCAGCCCTTCAGTAAATATCTGTTGAAGTGAACAAATGAATATATATATGCATAACTTTGAAGATACAAGTTTGTAGATATTTGTCATTGTAGGGTGGAATATAGTTCCTGTTAAGTACCATAAAATTCTTAGAAGTGAGGAACCTGTAGAAATCCAGGCAAGTCTCAAAACAATCAGACAAGCAAAAGGAATAAATCTACAGTTTATATATATATTTATATATAGTCTATCTATTTTGCTTATTTTTGCTCAAATTCCTACTAAAAATTCAGGAAAAGGAAGAGTATTATCAACCATTCCTCTTTGTCTGAATAAAGCACTAGATTTTGTTTGATGTTTAGCCTGTGCATGTGCTTGTAATATACTAACAGTGCTAAATAAAGCCAATAATTTTTATTTACTTTTAAGTATAAAAGCTTTATTTAATCATGTCTCACTCTACCAGCCAAACAGATGGCCAAGGCACTCTTTATTCCTGCTTGTTCTTTGTTGTTTTCACACCCAATGTCCCAGAACATTAGTTATCCTCCTAAGAACAACTAGACAGCTACTCTTCCCTTGCTCATTCTTTATCAGCAAATTCCCTCCTCATTATATCTTTTCTCCTCCTTTTAGAATAGAAGCAAATTTTAGTATTTTGGCTTTTTCTTCTCTTTCTCTGTAGTCCTACCACTTGTTTCAGGAAAACCATGCAACAGAAATAAGTTTCTTTCTATTCAGAAGACATGATATGCCATAACACAGCTTTAATATCTATTAATCAAAAATCACCCATCATTATTAAAAATACACAGTAAATGTATCTACTCATATTTTTATTGCCTATCCCATCAGCAATTTTATAGTGTCAATTAGTTAATCTTTTGAAATTGTGCCAAAGGATATGCCCAATATGAACATAATGAGAATTAAGTAATATTCTTGTCTTTGTTGCCAATTTAAAGAATAAAAGTTTACATTAAAGGTAGAAGTTTCTTTCTTAGTTTTACTGAAAGGAAAATACCAGAATCTACAGCTACTTGGAATTGCATTTACTGCTTTACATAATAACTGATATTTAGTTTTCAGATTACTGACATTTTTTCTATAGTTTTCCCTTTAGTGGTCTCCATTTAGGATAAAACAAATATTAAGAATGTGCTTTCGGGGCACCTAGGTGGCTCAGTGGTTTAAGCCTCTGCCTTCAGCTCAGGTCATGATCTCAGGGTCCTGGGATCCAGCCCCACATCAGGCTCCCTGATCAGCAGGGTGCCTACCTCCCCCTCTCTTTCTGCCTCCCTCTCTGCCTACTTGTGATTTCTGTCTGTCAAATAAATAAATAAGATCTTAAAAAAAAAAAAGAATGTGCTTTCATTTATAAAAATAGTATCAAAACCACATTGAGATACCACATTACACCAGTTAGAATGGCCAAATTAACAAGACAGTAAACAAGTGTTGGAGAGGATGTGGAGAAAGGGAAACCCTCTTACACTATTGGTGGGAATGCAAGTTTGGTGCAGCCACTTTGGAAAACAGTGTGGAGATTCCTTAAATTCAAAATAGAGCTAACTTATGGCTCCAATTGGGGTATCTTTACCCCAAAGATACAGATGTAGTGAAAAGAAAGGTCATCTGTACCCCAATGTTCATAGCAGCAATGACCACAGTCACCAAACTATGGAAAGAACCAAGATGCCCTTCAACAGATGAATGGGTAAAGAAGATATGGTCCATATATACAATGGAGTATTATGCCTCCATCTGAAAGGATGATTACCCAATTTTTGTATCAGCATGGATGGGACTTGAAGAGATTATGCTGAGTGAAATAAGTCAAGCAGAGAGAGTCAATAATCATACGGTTTCACCTACTTGTGGAGTATAAGGAATAACACAGAGGACATGGGGAGAAATAGAGGAGAAGTGAGTTGGGGGAATTTGGAGGGGGAGACAAACCATGAGAGACTATGGACTCTGAGAAACAAACTGAGGGTTTTGGAGGGGAGGAGGCTAAGGAGTTGGGTGGGTATTATGGAAGACATGTATTGCATAGAGCATTGGGTATGGTGCATAAACAATGAATTCTGGAACACTGAAAATAAATAAAATGAAAAAAAATTAAAAAATTTTAAAAATACGATGGGTGAATTTTTAGTCAAAACTGATAGTTAACATTATACAATAATGGTGAACAAGTGTTTCTAATGAGCCACCAACAATGTCTTCTGACTACAATTTAAAAACTAAAACAAAAACAATATAAAGGCATGCTTAGTAAAAATTGGCAATAAAAATGCAAACAGGTCTATTCAGGGATCAATACTTTGATTGTTATTCTGAGGCACCCTGTTCTATGCCTACAATATTTGGCTAAATATCTGTTAAATAGAGAGCTTGCAGGTCCCTGAGTGGCTCAGTTAGTTAAGCCTCTGCCTTTGGCTCAGGTCATGATCTTTGGGTCCTGGGATCAAGCCCCGTGTAAGGCTCCCTGCTCAGCAAGAAGGCTTCTTCTACCACTCACTTTGTCCCTCCCCCCAACTCATGTTCTCACTCTATCTCTCAAATAAATAAAACATTTAAAAATAAATTAATAAATAGGAAACTTACTTAAGTGGCAAACAGAAAAACTTCTGTCTACAAGTCTTGCTAATTAATTATGTAATAATTTCAGAACCATTGAAGCCATATGTTACCTGGTAAATGGTTTTGTGATGCTCAAGGTACCCAATAAATATATTCTAAGCATGGAGTAATTAAAGTGATCCATTATAAAACTGCAGATTTAAATATGTATGGCTTTTATTTTTAAAATATATATGCACAGTCTTGAGTGATCATCAGTGTGGGCCTCATTGTGACTTACTATTGCTGTGAATACACACTCAGTAGGGCTTACTCAGTTCTTAGTCCATTAATCATGCTATAAAATAATCTTATGAGACAGTCATCTGAGTCTCCTCAGTTTTTCATTTTTCTACCATACTCAAGTATTTCTAGCCTTTGGTGGTTTCCTTGTCAAGATATTTAGGATGGTGTTTTATTAGTCTGTTCTGTTGTGTACAAGTGTTATTTTATTTTTTAGGCTCTGTGCATTTCCTTTAGGATGTATGATACAATTTAGTAGTGGAAATACGAGAAGATAACTTAATTTGTAAACTACTTTTGAAAGGTGAAGGAAATAAATATGAATCTTCTGTTGTTTTTTTCCCCCCCCTCTCTCTAGCATTATTACACCCTCTGGACACTAGAAAATACAGCAGAATGTTTTTGTAGCTCTAGTCATTGAACACAGTTGTGTTTAGAGAGTATGTTTGAGAGCATGGCCTCATCTGTAGATCTCAGAATTAAGCCTTGACCAGCAAACTGAATCCCTGTATTCAACTTCTAGTTATGAACATGAAGCTTTTCCAAAATCTACAGTGGAGTCCAGAAATAGCCTGATGTGTTCCTAAAGTGTCTAACTCTATCCCCACTGCTTACCAAACATCTCATTACTCTAAATATTTTGGGTCTTTTGGGTCTTGCTATTCCGTATTATTCATAGAAAAAAGACAGTCTTGATCTCTACTACCTCTAATTCAATGAAAGTCCTTTGTTTGTAAGATGTCACTGACATAAAGAATAAATTTAAACATGTTAAATTGAAATGCTAATAAATCTTGAGTTTCAGTCATGTGTTAATTATGTAAGTCAGAGATGATAAATTACTTCAATGCATACACACAAACACTTTTAATGTGCTTGTGTGTGCTGTTTTTCTCAAATTCTATGGGTAGTCAGTTTATATCACATTTTCTGATGTTAATCCAAGACATTTCAGAAATATCTAAAACAGTATAAGAACCTCATATTGAGATTAATTTTATAGTGCCATATGAAAAATTTAATTATATATTTATGAAGACTGGATTAAAACGTCATGAACACCTCACAGCCCTTCTCAGCCTTTGAATGTTCTTTCACTTCATCCATTAAAAATCCTTAAGATGTGTCTGGTTCTATTGTTGAGACATCAGAGTTCTCAACTATCCTAGAACTTGTCTGCATGCTTGGGCTTGCATATCCTCTCTGTACCCAAACTATGGAAATTTACATGAAGGTTGGATCCTCACTTCTTTTGATCACATAATATGCACTGTATTTTGGAGGGGTTAGAAAAACATTTAATATCAAGCTCTTCTCTGCAATTAAATCAAGGTCTTTGGGGGCTATGAGCAAGCCTCCTTATATTGCATTATCTCTCAGTGTATGGCTCAGAAAATGGCAAAACAATCCAGAGTTTGGGATTTTTTTTTCTTTGTCTGATTCTGAGAGCCAAAAATCACCTGTGTTTTCTTGTGGAGTCTTGGATCTTATAATCCTCAAAGTCTACTACTATTTACTTAGTCTTTTGATTTTACAAGCCTCTTGGTTGATTGGACATTCTTTCTTTCCCATAAACGCCAATTCTATTATATATCTTCATGAGGATTTAGAGATTACCTAACCCATATTGGAAATTTAGGCTCACAGATAACAGTGTGACTTTGTGGAATTAATACATAACTTCAAGGGAAGAATTAGAACTAGAATTTATACCTTCAAACTCCCAGCCCAATGTTTTTTTG
The DNA here is from genome assembly GCF_922984935.1 of Meles meles. Taxonomy (NCBI): domain Eukaryota; kingdom Metazoa; phylum Chordata; class Mammalia; order Carnivora; family Mustelidae; genus Meles; species Meles meles. The sequence goes on from NC_060071.1 coordinate 101,158,935, forward strand.
CATACATGTCTTCAGTCATCCTTTAGCAGGTGTGTTCAGTACTCCCTTGGCCAACTTTAAAGCTATTAAAAACATAATAATATGACAAAGCAATACAACATGATGTATTAAGTAAAATACTGGATACCCTTCAATGCCAATCATATCCTAATCCCTAACACCTGTAAATGTATTCTATTACATGCCAGTGAAAGTTAAGGGTGCATATGGAATTGGTGGTGCTCATTAGCAAACTTTAAAATAAAGAGATTAAACTGGATTATATGGATAAACTCAATATTGTTACAAGGATCCTTTAAATGCAGAGGGGAGAGGCAGGAGGATAGAGCCAGAGAGAGATTTAAAGATACTATGCTGAGACACCTGGGTGGCTTAGTTGGTTAAGCCACAGTCTTTAATTCAGGTCATGATCCCAGAGTCCTGGGATTGAGTCCCACATAGGGCTCCTTGCTCAGAGGGGAACCTGCCTCTCCCTCTCTCTCCCCCTCAACTCTGCCTGCTTGTGCTCTCTTTCTCTCTCTCTCACACACACTCTGGCAAATAAATAAATAAATAAAATATTTTTTAAAAAAATAAAGATACCATGTTGCTAACTTTAAAGATGGAGGAAGGGACTACAAGACAAGAAAAATGGGAGGCTTCTGAAAGCTGGAAAAGACAAGAAAACAGATTATACCCTAGAGCCTCCAGAAGGAGTACAACCCTGTTGACAATTTAGTTTTTGCCCAAAGAGACCCATTTCAGACTTCTAACCTCCAGAATTTAAGATAATGAAATCTGTATTGTATTAAGCCATTAAGTTTTAGCAATATGTTATAGCTGCAGTAAGAAACTAATACACCTAGTTAATGAGACAAAGGGCAAACATTTCATTTCTGAGCCTTCAGGCATGCGTATATTAGTTGCTCTGGAGAACTGTAACAGTTTTCTTCTTTTATAGGTGTTACAAGAATAATTATAGATTCCATAAATTCACACACACTATGCAGGTGGTAGGTACCTCACTATTCTGTGTCAGGGTGGCTTCAAGTGATTAACAAGGACGAAAGTCCAAATTTAGTTAGCTACACCTCTGCTACACATGAAGCAAGAGGTGAAGATTAATATTTGTAGTTATGCTCTTCATGTATACATGTAACTCTGCTGTATATTTTTCCTGTTAATACAGGAATAAAATAAAATACATTCCCAATTTAGAGAAAGATAAAGTTCCTCTGTAACCAAGTCCAATCCAATAACTACCATTAAACTTTTTTTTTTCTTTTCTTCCCTCCCCACTTACCTCTTTCTCTTTCTTTCTGTTTATCTAACTAATTTATGTTTTCCCACCAGCCTGATTTGTTTTTCTACCAGTCAGGTGATCAGGTACTCTATTTAAACATTTTCCTTATATTTTCACTCCCCAGAATACATATAAGCCTATTTCCAAAGTCTTCAGAACTATTGTTTTATTTTTTTTAAAGATTTTATTTATTTATTTGACAGACAGAGATCACAAGTAGGCAGAGAGGCAGGCAGAGAGAGAGAGGAGGAAGCAGGCTCCCCGTGGAGCAGAAAGCCTGATGCGGGGCTCTATCCCAGGACCCTGGGATCATGACCTGAGCCGAAGGCAGAGGCTTTAACCCACTGAACCACCAAGGCGCCCCATATTGTTTTATTTTTTTTAATATTTTTAAAATATTTTATTTATTTATTTGACAGTGAGAGAGAGAGAGATCACAAGTAGGCAGAGAGGCAGGTAGAGAGAGAGAAAGGGAAGCAGGCTCCCCACTGAGAAGAGAGGCCTGATGTGGGGCTCAGTCCCAGAGAGGCCTGATGCAGGCTCAGTCCCAGGACCCTGAGATCAAGACCTGAAATGGAGGCAGAGGCTTAACCCACCGAGCCACCCAGGTACCCCAGAACTATTGTTTTTAATACTAAGCATACCAAGGGGTCATTTATTGTACCCATTTATCCTGCAAATCCCAAGACTGGAGAAATGGTACATATTTTTACTCCCAAGATGAAAAAAATAAATATGTTATCACAGTATAACTCACAGTATTTTCCATATAATGCTTACTTGGAGAACTGGACTCTAAGCTTCCATTAAATTAAGGCATTACATTAACTTGCTGACACTAATTAGATTCAGAGAACGCATACAATCAAAAAATATGCAAATAACCAATACGAATAGAATAGAAAATAAAACATGAAAATGTGTGTTTCACAGAAAAATTTTCCTAGAAAGGACTTATAATTCCCCTTATACTTGAAAATAAATCTTAAAATTAACAATGTAATATAAATATATAAAATAAAATTAAGTTCTTTAAGTCATGTAAGTATAAACATTCTCTATGGCAGGTTAATAAATTCCTCTAGGACAGAACCCTAAAAATGAATGTTTTATTCTCATCATGGTTTTACTATGTGTATTTATTATGAATTATAAATTGAATGTTTTTTTTTATTAGCTCATGAATGGATTTAAAGAGCAAAACATGCAAATTTGCTTTTGTTTTATGTAGTATTTTTTTCAGGGAAGGCTACATAAATTCTCGTGTTGCATAATTTGCTTCAATAATAGTATTTTAGAGGCATTTGCATAGCCACATAAATTCAAATACACATCACTTAAATTATAATAAACAGACAGAACAATGAAAATATTAAATAAATGCTGAAAAAGTTAAGTGAAAATACCCCATATGATAATTATGTCTACTATTATACTACCCTGGGATAAAATCTTAAATTATTACAAATTTTAGGCAAACCTATGATACTCTGAATTATGAGTCTATTGATAACACATTTGATAATTAAGGACTTTCACCATAAATACATCTTTTATTCATATACATTTGTTACTGTTTGTAAAATAATATTCCAAATATCAGTTAATTTGAATGAATTAACAGTGAAAAAATTGATTATCTTTCTGTACTTCATAATATTACTTTTAGCTGAGAATATTTAACTATAATTCAAAGTTTATTGGTATCAAGGAGGGCACGTATTTCATGGAGCACTGGGTATTTTATGCAAACACTGAGTTGTGGAACACTACATCAGAAACTAATGATGTACTGTATGGTGACTAACATAACATAATAAAAAATTTATAATATTGTTTTTTTAATTTTGCTTATAAAATGTAACAGATGTCTCCTTATACAAATTTCTATATCTTAAGAAACAAGATTATCATTCAAAAGATTTTTCTCTCACTATAAATATTTTCTCACATTAAATTTCAACTAATATATATTTTCAAATAATATTTGTATCAGAAATAGTAGTCAATTATTTATTTCATTTGGATTTACAAAATTTATCTAATCATGTATATGAGGAAATAAAGCCACAAAAAATGAGTGGCTTGCAGGGTCAATAATGGAAGCCACTAATTGCTCTTACAGTGTTGTTCACACAAAATGCTAAGCTTTCCTGACTTGAACAAATGCTTGTTCAAAGAATGGACATTTGAAATTTAGTTCTAGCACAAACTGTATAGATTTTCAGCAAGTCATTAAAATTATCTGAACTCAACTGTATACCCAATGATATGCTGATATGAGATACATATCAGAAGCAAGTAGATCTGAGTGGCACAAAGGATAGAGTATAGTCTATGCTATGATGTACTCCCCAGATGCCATCTTTTAGAATCAAAGCATTCAGCCTCCAGTGGACAAAAGTATTGTCAGGGAAAAGTTCACATCTGAATCCTTTCCCAACAACGGCCTTTAGCTAGAGTGGCTGCCTCATCCAAGGTTAAGACAAGATGCCCCTGTTTGAGGGCATCTTGTCTCCAATGACAGATCAGGAATTACAAAAACCTAGTTCTTTTGTGTCAGTTAGGTACATCTCATGAAGGGTCAGATCAAACTAAATATTTTCCGTTGGATTGTCTAAAGTATTTGTTGCAACAGCATATTGGTTCAAATTCTTCCTAATCATGCTTCCACCGCCCTTTTATAGGATTTTTTTCCTGAGACTGTTGCCCAATAATCTATCTGCAAATGATCTGTTTCAGATTTTTTTTCCTATAAAAAAGAAAACTGACCTACAACAGAATATAAATAGGTCGATTCTATTTTTAGAGGGCAATTTTTAGCATTAAAATGTAAATGTTTTCAACCATGATCTGGCAGTATCACTTTCATGAATGTAAAATATACATTTCCTGTATGTATACATACACTTCTTATATGTACACATACACAAATATATACATATTCTGATATGTACACATACACTTATATGTACACATATACTTCTTATATGTACACAAAGAGATGAAAACAAATATACTTAATTAAAATTAAATTTAGTACTTTAAAATAGAAATCCTTAATGACTAGTAATAAGGGAAGATATAAATAATGATTTAAAAGAAATCAGCCTTATGGTGGCCTTCAGCTCCTCAAAATGAACATAATATGTCAAATTTCTGATCTGAACATGAGAATGTCATTCAAAAATAAGCAAAACCTAAATAAATAAGTTATAAAATTATATTGGAAGATTAAAAATATTATTGATTAGAGTTGAATTTATCTATGAAAACTACATTGATCAAGGCTTGGAAGGATATAAATAATGCCATCTTACCATATTTCCTTTACATCTAGATGAGGAATCTGAGTTCTTTTGTAAGTAAGGAAAAGAAGAGAGGTTTGAGGAAAAGACAGGTTTTAGAATCACTTATAATTGGGTTTGAATCCAAGCAAAGATGTGTGCCATTGGATAAATGAGTAATTTTTTTAAGGATTTTATTTATTTGAAAAAAAGAGAGAGAGGGAGAACACAAGCAAGGGGAGCAGCAGTCAGAGGGAGAGGGAGAAACAGGCTTCGCTGCTCAGCAGGGAGCTGGATGTGGGGCTTGATCCCAGGATCATGACCCAACCTGAAGGCAGACACCCAGGTGAACCCAAATGAGTAACTTTTTTGAGCCATACCTCAGATTATTGTTTTGCTGATTGAGTTTTATAAGACTAGGTTAAACTTTAACTGAGCACCATACTCTTGGAAAATAGTGGAGGGTTAAGAAAGATGATCCCTCTCTTCTCATTTACTCATCTATCCTATAGAATAATATCCCTGTCACTCTCTTGAATGCTCTCATCAAGGAAGTAAGGGTCCTTCTTATTAGCTCTAATGGATCCTTTCAAATCATTATCTTTTGTTTTTGTTTATTATTTTAAGCAAGTTTCATTTCCTTTTCTCTATTATAGATATCTCTTATTTTTTCCTATTCCATCTGACTTTGTTATTTTTCCTAGATCCGGAGAACCATCAAGTAACTTTCAGGGGTAAAATTTTAGTGTCCCAAAGAGTCTGTATCTACCTAAGGAAAACAATAAGCCAAAGGCATTCTAAAAGCACAAAGGTACAAAGGTGAAAAAAATATATTATGTAAATATTCATTAAATTGCAAATGTCTGATGTATTATAGTGAAGACAAAAACTAAGGAAAAAATAAGGAATGTTTTGGCAGAAGAGGTTTTATGCTAGACAATTATGATCAATTATATTATTTATTCAACATTATTATTTTGTTTTACTTTCCATGTCATACTTCCATGTAGAAAGAGGGTGTTTTTCTTTTGACCTTTGGCTTGGCCAGGTGACTTCCTTTGGCCAATGAAAAATGACTTAACTTGATGTATGCATCATCCAAGCAGAATTTTTTTAAAAAAGATTTTATTTATTTATTCTGAGAAAGGCAGGGGGAGAGAGAGAGAGAGAGGCAGAGGGAGAAACAGGCTCCCCGCAGAGCAGAGAGCCCCATGTGGGACTCGATCCCAGGACTCTGGGATCATGACCTGAGCCCAAGGCAGACTCTTAACTGACTAAATCACCCAAGCCTCCTCCAAACAGAAATTTTATTTGCACTTTTATGGTTTGATGGTTTGTCTCTGTCCATTTCCTTTTTTTTTTTTTTTTGTCTCTGTCCTCTTACTTTCACCATGTAAGCATGCATACCTGATGGTGCCTACTCCTCTAGTGCGGGTTTCAAGTTTAGAAGACACGGAAGTGAACTTTTCTAAGTACAGTTGAGCCCTGACAACTTAGCATAACTGCAGCCAAACATATTTATTCTGACCTATATGCTTATTTGGATGCATATTAATACAATAAAAAGTACATGTACAACTGAATACATAGAAACATATATGTGACATATATGCAATGTATATGGATCTATATGTAACATATATGGTTATATATGTATATGTACATACACACGCACAGATTAATAAACATATATGTACATGTGTATATGTATTACATGTGTATATAATTGTAGATAGAGATATAAATGATATGGATCAGATATATTGATATAGATATAGATACAGATATAGATATAGTATAAATTGGTCCAGTTTGTTTTGTCCAGCTTGAGGATTATCTTACTTGAGTCAATTATTTCCTTAAAGTATTAGCTGTGGATAGCAGCAAATATGGTTACTTTCAAGGCAGGCCACCTTCTTTTTGAAGATAGTAAGTAAACATGATAATAAATATCTATTTTTAAGTCCTACATCTTAAAAATTATAGGATATAGCTCTAAAATATCTATAAGCAAAAATCCTAGCATTGCATATATTATGTTGGAAAAAATGAAATACATTGAAAGCATTCAATTTATAATGTTTGACAAATAAAACTAAACCAATATAAGGAAAGAATAATAAACACCAGTGAACTAAAACCAGAGATAGTTAAGAATTGATAAAAAGCTTAAAGATTTTTCTTCAAGAATAATAATAAGTAGTATCACCTGCTCTGGAAATTTTAACTGAATAAAGAACAAAAAACAGGAAATAAACATAACTAGATTCTTTTCAAGAACTGGGTAGGTTAAAAATATAAGAAATAGAGTTACAATAAATAATACAACAAATTTGACATTCCATTTGAAGTAGAAGATTATCATAAAATATATGAAAAAACACAATCTACTCATTATGTAATAAAACCCTAAATAGACCAACGACTTTGGTGAATATTTTTAAATTAGCAAGGAATTACATCCACCAAGATTCTGGAACCAAATAATTTCATAGGATAGTTATTTGATGCTTTTATGAAATAGCTTATTCTCAATTCATATAAGCTACTCTGAAGCATAGAAGATGTAATCAACTCAATTCATTTTATGAAGGTAGCATATCCTTTGTACTTAAACATTAGAAAAACAAAAAGGAAATCATAAAAGACAAATCACAGTTGAAGACATGGAGGAAAACATAAATAGGAACTCCCAAACTAGGCCATCTAATAATGAATTTCAATTTTGTAGGTTTTATCTCTATAATATTGGACAGTTAATTAAATATAATAAATCTGATACCAAATTAGGTCCCATAAAAACGTGTATTTTATAATACACTAAAAATGATCAATAAAATTGAGTGAATAGTTCCATTATAAATTCTTAGAAGAAATAGGAACTCTTATAGAAAATATTTTAAAAGTCACTTATCAAAAATAGCAGAATATATATTCTTCTCAAATGCACATGCAACACTCACTAATATAGATGACATTCTAAAATATGTATCATTTGGGAAGTTTACACAGTATGAAAATAAAAATATATTATTTTCTATAAATAAAATTCAATTGTACATCTATTGAGAAGGTCATATGATTCTTATCCTTCCTTTTATTAATGTGTTGTATCATGTTGATTGATTTGTAAATATTGAACCACACTTGCAGCTCAGGAATAAAGCCCACTTCATAGTGGTGAATGATTTTTTTTAATGTACTGCTGAATTTTGATTTGCTAGTATTTTGTTGAGAATTTTTACATCCATGCTCATTAGGGATATTGGCCTGTAATTCTCTTTTTTAGTGGGGACTTTGTCTGGTTTTGGAATGGAAGTAATCCTGGCCTCATAGAATGAGTTTAGAAGTTTTCCTTCCATTTCTATTTTTGGAAAAGTTTGAGAATTATAGTATTAACTCTTCTTTAAATGTTTGGTAGAATTCCTCTGGGAAGCCACCTGGCCCTGGACTTTGGTTTATTTGGAGATTTTTGATTACTGATTCAATTTCTTTGCTGATTATCAGACTGTATCCAAAACCTATAATTTATCAAACTCAACAACCAAAAAAATGAATAATCCAGTTAAGAAATGGCCAGAAGACATGAATAGACATTTTTCCAAGAAGACATACAGATGGCCAACAGACACATGAAAAGATGTTCAACGGGGCACCTGGGTGGCTCAGTGGATTAAAGCCTCTGCCTTCGCCTCAGGTCATGATCCCAAGGTCCTGGGATCGAGCCCCACATCGATCTGAGCCCCCATCTGAGCCCCCACATCTGAGCAGAGAGCCTTTTTCCCTCTCTCTCTGCCTGCCTCTCTGCCTACCTGTGATCTCTGTCTGTCAAATAAATAAACAAAAACTTCAAAAAAAAAAAAAAAAAGATGTTCAACATCACCCATCACCAGGGAAATACAAATCAAAACTACAATGAGATATCACCTCACACCTGTCAGAATGGCTAAAATTAACATCTCAGGAAGCCACAGAGGCTGTCAAGGATGTGAAGAAAGGGGAATCCTCTTACACTGTTTGTGGGAATGCAACTGGGTGCAAACAGTATGGCAGTTCCTCAAAAAGTTAAAAATAGAACTACCCTAAAACCCAGCAATTGCAAAGTAGGTATTTACCCAAAGGATACAAAAATACAGATTCAAGAGGTATCTGCACCCCAATGTTTATAGCAACCTTATCAACAACAGCCAAACTCTGTAAAGAGCTCAAATGCTCATTGGCTGATGAATGGATAAAGAGATTACATATATGTCATGGAATTTTACTCAGCCATAAGAAAAGAATGAAATTTTGCCATTTGCAGTGACATGGTTGGAGCTAGACTGTTTTATGCTAAGCAAAATAAATCAGTCAGAGAAAGACAAATACCATATGATTTCACTCATATGTGGAATTTAAGAAACAAAACAGATGAAGGTGGGGGTGGAGGGGAGAGAACAGGTAAACCATAAAAGAGACTCTTAACCATAAATAACAAACTGAAGGTTGCTGGAGGGGAGATGGGTGGGAGAATGGACTAGATGAGTGATGAGCATTAGGGAGAGCGCTAGCGGTGATGATCACTGTATATTATATGTAAGTGATTAATCACTAATTCCTATTCCTGAAACAAATATTACACTGTATGTTAACTAGAATTTAAATAAAAGCTTGAAACAAATAAACAAACAAATTAAAAAGAATATCAAGTTAACATTTGGAGATTATTTTTTCTTATTCTTTATGAAGAACCTTTTTTGTAAAATTCAAGCCTTAAAATAATTCAATTGTAACAAAATAATTTTATTCATTCTGTGAGATACTTCAAATCAGAATTGAGTGGTTTTAATTGCTTACTAGATAATTTTTGCCTGAAGAAAACGGTGCACTATAAAGGCAAAGGAAATTCTACAATTGGAACAATGGAATCATGTCATCTTTTCTACTGAAACTAACATTTTGAGAAACAAACCAAGAATTGGTAAAGATGAAAAACATGCAGCTGGATTGATATTTGGTACACCATAGGCAAGTTTTTCTATTGGTTGCATGCATTTTTATCCAAAAATTTGAAGAATAACAAAGAACAAAGGTCCTAAGTGGTATTTTGAATATTGCTTGGTGATGATGTGGGAAGAATCACCAAAATGAAGTAAAGAGAGGAAAGCAAAGAAAACATCACTGACTAAACTGTCACTTATGGAAACTACTCGCAGAAAAAGACAGAAAGTTACTTTGAGAACTAAATCATATGAATACCACTGTCTTCATCTTACATAAATAGACAAGAGACCTTTTATCCTCCAACCACTCCTTCTCTCCATCTTCTCTTTCTTTGATATTTTTCTTTGACGTTTTTAAAAGTCATAATAAATGGGAAAAAATACAGAAATCCTCCAATGGCAAGGAAACTAACATTTCTGGTAATCATTAATAAAATATAAAATAATAATATCACTTTTTGAGTTCTCAAAATGTGTTGGCACTAAGCTGGATGTGTTCCATATATTATCATATTCGATTTTCATAAACAATTCTTGGTAGTATCAAGGAAGTCATTTTCAGAGACCCACAGGTAGCAATCCCGCATTGCTCCCTTCTCTTCACTCTAATTGTCTCAAAACACTGTCTTCTGACTTGTAGGCTCCACCTTTGCATGTCTAGGACAGATGACCAAAAAAGTTCCATATAATGACTATTAGTTCCTGAACTACATTTTAATATATTTGGAATGACATCTCCTAAGCTGTCTTGCTCAGATAGGGAAGAATCTTGTGTCAAGGTGGTAGGCATCATTCCTTTCAGCCTACCATTTAGGCTTTTGGAAATAACTAGACTAATTAAGTCCCTAGGCACTTCACACCACTTCACTTGCTCTACCTATCTAATACTGCATTAGGAATTATGGAAGGGGAAAACCATCTTACATTGGCTCTGACCCAGAAAATTTGTTCAGTGTTTTTCCTATTTTTCCTCAGGTATTTCACTATACAAAGAGCATCTGAATATGTAAATAATGCACTTCCGAGTTTATTTACCCAAATTTTGGTATACTCTCATTGTCACACTTTTAAGGCATAACACACAGAAAATAGGTCATATCACTAATAGTTATGTGGAATTTGTCTTTTAGTAGGGCTATATCTTAAAACCAGGGATGATACTCAACATACTTAACAATTATATAGAGAAAGAAACAACCCAACACAGATACTACAGTGAATAGTGTAGTGCTAGAAAATCCCCGTGGGTAGTAGCATGGTCCTCAGAGTCTCCAGGAAGGAGTCATAATAAACAGATAGCACAAGGGACTCAGGGAATAGGGACAGGAACTTTGCACCAATCAACAGGAAATCATTTCAGTAGTTAAGAGGTAACATAGAAGATGATCAGCCCTGTCTTGAAACTACAAATTCTTCTGATTTTTGTAATTGACTTTCTCTAAATTCCCTATATACAGATTATTTTATTATTTTGCAATCTTAAAAATAGTAAAAGACACAAAAAACTCATTCAAATCACTGGGTCTGTAGCTTAAACAAATTAGTATCAATCAATCTCCTTTTGTGATTGCATTTTGAAAATGTATTTGCTTCATGTCAGCATGCTATATCAAATACAGGTGTCTAGGACAAATGGTTAACATAAAATGAAGAGAAATACATGTGAATAGAATTTCAGGTGTAGGCGGTGTAGGAAACTGTACTTTGTGGTACTCTGAGGACAACTGGAAATAATCCTTCAAGTTTAGAAAATTCAGCTGACACCTCACTTCACCTCACCTTATGTCCATGTCAAGGTAAATTCTATTTTTTGGGTGTGTTTGTTTTATGTACTTAATGAAATCATTCACATTTTCCACTATAAAGTAAGTAAAGAATTAAGATACATTTTGTTGTTAAATAAGTTGTAACACAAATATTCTACTTGAATATAACTAAACCACCTATTATTAGATTTAAACATATGATACACAAAAGATTTAAGAAAATTTTTATTACTCCACATCTTAACATGGTTTCATTCTTTACATTGTGAATTAAACAATTGTATAGTATTTTCTTAAAGAGAATTCAATATAATAGTTCTGTAGCTCTCATGGAATGTAAAATGTGGGGACAATAACATTTCAAAAAAGAAAAAAGTGCATAAAAAGTAAAAGAAACTAAAATCTAACTTAAACAAAAAGAAATATGCGAGCTGGGTTAGGAGAAGGATAAAACTATAATATGATCTCTAATTAAACCTCAATAGTGATATTCTTTCATGATTTTTTTTTAAGATTTTATTCATTTATTTCTCAGAGTGAGCACAGGCAGACAGAGTGGCAGGCAGAGGCGGAGGGAGAAGCAGGCTCCCCGCCTAGCAAGGAGCCCGATGCTGAACTTGATCCCAGGACACTGGGATCATGACCTGAGCTGAAGGCAGCCGCTTAACCAACTGAGCCACCCAGGCGTCCCATCGATAGTGATATTCTTAGAAGAACTCCAGTCCCACTCTGAAATACAAAGGATGAATGTCAGTGGGTATAAAATTACCATTTACAACAAAATCTAAAGTTAAATCGTGTTTTAGAAGGTGTTCAAATTAGTATGTTTGGGATGCTGCCATGGGACTGTTATGACAGTGCTCCTACAAGTTTACCATTAATTTACTGTGTATTAATTTACAGCATCTTACTGCTGAAGAGACATTTCCTAATTTTTTAATTTGTGCTTTTGGAAACTATGAAATTATTTATGGGATGGCTTCAATGGAATTAAATGATTTAATTAAATCTTTTTTATTGCTCGGAGATGATCCTACACTAAAAAGTAGTAGGTTGTAATTAATAATTAAATTGATAGCACCATAATTGTTTTTATGTTTGTGGGTTCCCAAAGTATGAACACTTTTGAAGATATAACGTAAGTTAAAACTTTACACACTAACATTTTCTGGGGGAAAAGCAAGAAAACCTAAGTCCAGCATTTGTGGGGTCTCATTTAGTTGACTATTTTTAGACTCCTTCTGTATTAATTCCAGACTGTTTTTAATCTTTGCAATATTGATCGTATCAATGATATCAAATAAAATAATTGATGTATGAACAAGTTTAGAACAGCAAATCTTATGAACATGATAGGTGTGCGAAGGACTGGCCAGGCACACCTATCATGTTCATAAAAAGTGAGGAGACAGAGAATCTGACAGAATCTGACAGAGAGAAGAGGAGGTGGGAGACACATGTGGGCTACAAGTAATGTGGTATCTTGGATTGGATCCTGGAAGAGGGGGAAACAGACATTTCTGTTAAAACTGATGAAATAAGAATAAAATCTACAATTCAATTTCTAAAAAAAAAAAAAAAAAGAACAGCAAATCTTAAATGAGACTTACATTGAAAAACACAAAGGATAGTGCAATCTCTGATGTAGTCTATGAATTACTAGTTAATACAATTTTTCAAAGAGATCCCCATTTTTTCTAACTGGATGATTAATGTTTCCTCAATTACTAAAATGTTGTTAAATGATAATGAAAAATTCTTAGTAACTTTATCTTAGAACATTTTTCTTATCATCTAAATATAAACTTATTTCTTTTTTTTCTTTTTTTTTATTTATTTTTTCAGCGTAACAGTATTCATTGTTTTTGCACAACACCCAGTGTTCCATGCAAAACGTGCCCTCCCTATTACCCACCACCTGTTCCCCCAACCTCCCACCCCTGACCCTTCAAAACCCTCAGGTTGTTTTTCAGAGTCCATAGTCTCTTGTGGTTCGCCTCCCCCTCCAATTTTTTTTTTATAAACATATAATGTATTTTAATCCCCAGGGGTACAGGTCTGTGAATCGCCAGGTTTACACACTTCACAGCACTCACGATAGCACATACCCTCCCCAATGTCCATAACCCCCTCCCCCTCTCCCAACCCCACCTCCCCCCAGCAACCCCAGTTTGTTTTGTGAGATTAAGAGTCATTTATGGTTTGTCTCCCTCCCAATCCCATCTTGTTTCATTTATTCTTCTCCTACCCCCTAACCCCCCATGTTGCATCTCCATGTCCTCATATCAGGGAGATCATATGATAGTTGTCTTTCTCCGATTGACTTATTTCACTAAGCATGATACCCTCTAGTTCCATCCACATTCTATTTTATTTTATCTATACTTGTTTTTTGAAAAAAAAAAGTATTCTTTGAGAAATTTCCTCAGGGTGAATGTAAGATACAAAATATCAACTTCAACAACATTCCAACTCTACAGAAACATTTTATTCATACTATGAGATCTATAAATTATATGAAGTTTATTTCCACCACTATAAACCCAGGACTTAGAACATTTCATCATACATTTGGATGCTTTTGAACTATTTCTTGAAAAATTAATAAATAAAAAGACAATACAATAAAAAGAAGTAAATATACTCTAAATTTGGAAGCATTTAAAAAACATTGGGACTCAAAAATATTGGGACCCTTCTATAAATAGCATTTTATCATTCTTCATAAAACAAAATAAAAATTATCTTGTGGATCATGTAAACTATAAAAAATAACTATTTCTTTTTTTTTTAAGATTTATTTGACAGAGAGAGATCACAAGTAGATAGAGAGGCAGGCAGAGAGAGAGAGAGAGGGAAGCAGGCTCCCTGCTGAGCAGAGAGCCCGATGTGGGACTCGATCCCAGGACCCCGAGATCATGACCTGAGCCGAAGGCAGCGGCTTAACCCACTGAGCCACCCAGGTGCCCAAAAAATAACTATTTCTTAAATATCTAATTGGATATACACAATGTATTAGTATTTTGAGTTGAAATATTCAAATGTTGTTTCTATTATAATGGCTCTGACATTTCTCCTTATATGCAGAATAGATAGCATTAGGTGCTTTGTTCAGAATTAGCAACACTTTGTCTAAATGGGGAGATGAAATGTAATGGAAAGACATTAATGTCCATTTCTAATATTATGGTAAAATAAATGTCCTGAAAATGAATTCAAACCAGAATTTTTTTTCTAAATAAAACTCACATTTTCTAAACAGTCAAGGGTCAAAAATAAGAGGATATAGAAAAGGAAAAGAATAAGTAGGTCATGAAATACTGATTTCTTGATATTGTTTGTCAGTTTTAAGAATCTAGAACCTTGAGTTTTAGATGATACTCAAGACAGACATAGGTGGGGAGTTAAAAATGAGATCATCACTTAAACCCAGGGACATTGGAAAGGACTACATATTCAGTAAAGTGTGCAATTTTGTCTACAGGAAAAAAGATGCTAAGGAACATTTCCTAGGATTTGGGTGGAAATCTAAAGCATCTCCTTTAATAATCTGTAGCCAAAGGCTGGTCCTTATGTGGCTCTTACTACCTGCTGGTTCAGGACACTCAAAGTTAGGAAATTAACTAAACACATACCTCAGGTTAACAGAACCAAAAAATACCTGGCAAGAGGGAAAAGGGAAAAAGCAAAAACAAATATTCTAAAACAACAAATATAAAATGAACTTATCTATTAGTAATTTCATCATTTAAATGAAAGACATGGCTCTATTTTTATGTTTGACTGATGACAGCTTTTAAGCTTTACTCCTTCCTCCTTTCCTTTACTCCCCCCCCCCCCACATCTTGGCAAATATATAAGAAAGTCTGAATGTTCTCTTCTCTAGTACAGGCAAGTGTAAGCCAGGTGAAATCACTCAACCCCGTCCCAGCTCCTAACCAGCATAAGAACATCAAGCCAAAACCATTTATTTCTCTCTCAATCCATTTTTGAACCTGTTTGAGAGCTATGATCTTCTCCCCGGAAGTCCTCATTATGTTAGTAATAAGCCTTTTCATAACCTTTGGCAGTGTGTTTGTGTGTGTGTGTGTGTGTGTGTGTGTGTGATCATTAGTCTCAACAACTTTAGGTAGAGGTCAATTCTAAGGTTACAAAAAATTAAAGAAAACAAACCAAATATGGCTTTTCACTGACCCAGACTTTCTCTTGATGAACTAATGACTAATTCACAAATTGCTTTCATATTGCTATTAAAGTTGATTTACTGGTTTATACTTTGTCATTCCATCTTCCTTTGAGAAACTGAAGTATTTTACATTTTCCAGACTTTAAGGGCCTTCCTATCCTATATGATAAATTAAAGATGACCAAAATTCATTCCTAAAATATCACCACACATTTTCCAAGTATGCTCATAGGTAAGAAGTTTAAGACATGTGAGTTGCACTCAGACCAGCTAGAAGCTCTCCTATAACTTCTTACCTAGCAGTTTTTATCTTATCATAGGTGCTCATGGGCTTTAAAATTCTGAAGGCTATATATGTAGCCTTTAACAGCAAGGACTTTGTAGTACACTTGGCTTTTTAAGATGTTTTGTCATTGGTTGTGTAAACTTGAACAGTTTTCTTATCCTTTTGATCCTGAGTTTGTCTATAAAATTGATTTTTAATCTATGTCTTACAGAAATATTTTACAAATTATTTTTTAAAGTTTTTGAAAACATTGAAGTTAACATAGCAATAATAAAATCCAAACCCAACTTACCCCTAACTAGTTTAAACCAATCTTCTTCATTTACAGCCTGAAAAGAAATATACCTACTATTAAGCATAAATTCTATTTAGCTTTATCTTTCCTGTCCTGTAAATGAGATGCCTAACATTCAATCAAAAATTATAAGGCAAACAGAAAAATCAACAAAAAACAAAATAATAAACAGAACTAGAATCAGAGGACACTCAAATGTAGGAACTATCAGATAGGGACTTAATGATGACAATGATTAACATGTTAATGAGTCTACTGAAAATGTAAATAACATGTGAACAGATAAAGAATTTAAAAAGAGAAATACAAACTAGAAGAATCAAAAGGAAATGCTAAAAATACACCAGAAAGCTGAATAACTTTTGAACATACTTATCAGTAGAATTATTACAAACATAAAAGGATCAATAAACTTGAGAATAGATGAAAAGATATTACCCAAATTGAAACACAAACAAAGAGTGGAAAATGGCAATATATTGGAATCTCAAACAGAGAAGAAAAGAACAGAGCAGAAAAAATATTTGACTATATAAGAGCTGGGGATTTTATGCAAATAATGAAATAATAGAAGATTACAAATCCAAGAAACACAGAGAACCTAAGCAGTTTAAATGAAACACATACACACACACGCATATGCATTCGTGCACAGACACACTTAGGTACCTCATATTCAAGCTTTTTTTTAAGATTTTATTTATTTATTTGACAGACAGAGATCACAAGTAGGCAGAGAGGCAGACAGAAAGAGGGGGGCAGGAAGGAGGCTCCGCGCTGAGCAGAGAGCCCGATGCGGGGCTTGATCCAGGACCCTGAGATCATGACCTGAGCCAAAGGCAGAGATTTTAACCCACTGAGCCACCCAGGCGCCCCCCTCATATTCAAGCTTTAAAAAAACAAAACAAACAAACAAACAAACAAAAAAACAGGGAAAATTATTAAAGCAGCCAGAGAAAAAGACATATTCCATCCAGTGAGGCAAAGATAAATGTCAAAGCAAACTTTTCTTCAGAAACAAGTAAGTCAGAAACAACGAAGCAATATCTTTAAAGTACTGAGGATATCTATGCTTAGAGTAGATGTTAGACTAAAGATTTAACTTAGAGTTAAAAGACCATCCTTGGGGTTCATTTGTGCCTGCCAGGTAGTGCATCAAAAGGAGTCTTATCGCTCTCCTAGAGTCAGAATGATGTTAATTTTTCAGTGGTTGCTAACCTTGTTTTGGGAACCTAGGGAGTCCTCTGTTGTCCTGGTCCAACCTCAGTCTTACACAGGCCATGTGTGTCTAGGTCTCAGTGTTGGAGATTTGTTAATGTTCCTGTCCTTCTTCCTGGTAACCAAATTCTACCTTTTATCTGTGGTCATTGTGTGGTCACTGATTTATGTGTGGTGGTCATTGTGTGTTCCATGCCCTGCCCACAGAGGAAAGAGATCTCTAATTGTACTAGATTAGAAATCTGAGCTCTGAAACATTTCTAGTCACTCCTATAGAAATAGTTTTATGTATTTTCTGTTCTTCCCACAGCAACAAGTCTTACCTGTGTCTTGAAATTGAGACTGTTCACTGCTTTTCCAATAGAGACTTAAGGCTTTTGACAGAGTAACCAAAGGTGGGGGTGGAGTGCATGTGTGTGTGTGTGTGTGTGTGTGTGTGTCTTTTTATATCAGCAGTCATCTCTTCCACCTGCACTGAAAAAGGAGGTTTTCTTCAAATATTCCTTAGATATTGTTTTTCATGATAATTCAACAGAAGTTATGAAGAAACAAACCTGTGAATAGGTGAAAACACCCCTTGTGTCTGCATCTCCCAGAAATTCTATACCATCACAGCCCCCAGTTGCCCTTAAGCAATTCATTAAAACTTCTGTTGACTTCTACTTGCCCTTTGTTATTGTCCTCATACCATGATGACTGTCCTCTAGCCACTACATTAACATTTCTCTGATTGTGATGATCAAATGTCTCCAGATACAACCAAATATCCCCTTAATGGGAAAATCACCCTAGTTGAGAACCACTGTTCTATATGAATACATAAACAAGATGTCTTGTTATTAATTTGTTTATAGCATATCTACCCCCAAAATAGGCATTCAACAATACATGGGCTATTATGAGGGGAGTCAAGAAGACTTCCTTAATCTAAATCAGTGTCCAAACTTTCATTCTCAGTAAGTCATTCTTTAGGACTCCCTAGCCTTTTCTGTGTGTAGGAGATCCGTGATAGTATACCAAAACCCCTGAAACTCACTATCAGATATTACATCTCCTATGTATACCATAAGAGAAGATGGGAGCTAGAATAGCAAGTAATTCATACAAAAAAAAACCATTTTTTCCACATACTAGAATGCATATGTGTATCGAAGCTTTGCATTGTGTTGTGAAATCCTATTACCCTGCTATGTGTTCTTGGCATATTGCCACATCTATTGACAGACATCCCAAATTTCTGTGGGGAATGTGGTTTCAAAAGCAACGTATAGACAGTTATAAAGGCTAAGATTTATACGAAATAAAAATGGGAGTACTGAATCAATGGAGAAATGAAACCAAACTATCAACTAGTTGATAAGACCAACAAACCATCAATCGATTTTTTTTTTAATCTTTTATGGCAACATTGCCTTACAGCTGACTAGTGATGTGGTAAAAGTATTTGCAGGAAAATGCTTGTGGCTAAGATGTGTATGGCAAAAGTCATACATGAGTAAAACAGACACAAGAGTTAGATTTTCTAATAGAAAAAGCGGGAGCCCGGACTTTAAAAAGTAAACCTGGCGATTCACAGACCTGTATCCCTGGGGATAAAAATACATTATATGTTTATAAAAAATAAAAAAAAAATGGGGAAAGGAAATCAGGAGTCACAAGCTCCCAGTTATAAATACATAGAACACAAGGATGAAAAATACAGCACAGAGAATATAGTCAATTATAATGTAACAAGTTTGTATGCTGACGATAACTATACTGACAATTTTAGCCTTTTGTAATGTATACAATTATTGGATCACTGTGCTGTACAGTTGAAATTACTATAATATTTTAATTGAGGTAAATTTCAATTAATAAAAAAATGTGCGTGAATCTGCCCAAAAAAAAAAAAAAAAAAAAGAAGAAGAATCGTTTAAAGGCTGGGAGGTTATCCTAATTGCCAAGTTTGAGAACTTAATGGAGTGCAGACAGTCTAAAATTGTAAATACAATGCAGTCTGCATGTTACTTATGAGAATGTCACATTCTCATTTTTAAATTTAATTTCTGAAACTAGGAAAAAATAAAGCTGTTTAATTTTTCCATATTGGCACATGTCTGAAATTTAAATTCAAAGTATGTTTCCTGTGTTCACTAATATTTCTATATGCTTCCACAAATGTTCACTACTTTCCAGGAATCTCCAGAAAATACATAAATTGTTTATAAATTCTACTAATTTAGTGAAGACTTCAGAGTCATTAGTAAAGTGACAAAATATAGTGGGTAAAGGTATTTCTGCCAAGTGATTTGGCCTTGATTTCTACGAAAGCATATACAAATATGCAGACTACAGACAAGGAAGACTATTTTAGGCCAAACCATTTCTGAATTAGAATTAATTCAATTATTCTAAAGCTTATTTTACAATTTATGGGTTATCTAGCTGTGTTCCATTTATTTTTTCTTTTTGATCCTTGAATTTTGCCAAGTTTTCTGCTCATTATAATTCTTCCATAAAGTGAGCAAGGGAAAAGAAAAAAAAAGAAAAAAAAATTGGATCAAAATATGCCTATATATGGAAATCTATCTCACTTAGGAGAAAAGTGTAAAATGGAGGGTGATATATTTGCTAAAATTAAATTGAAAGATTATATGTGGGGCTAAAGTGTATGTCCTTAATTATCTTAGGAAAGCAGGTGTAAATGATTTTTGCTGTTTGCTGAGCTTTTACAATTTAATTCTTTCTTTAACACTGTTTTCCCATATACAAACTTATAAGGAGCTTTAATTTTTTATTTTAAAGATTGATTGATTGATTTAAGTTGGGGGAGGGGCAGAGAGAGAGGGAGAGAGAGACTCTCAAGCAGATTCCCTTTTGTGTGTGGAGCCAGAAGCAAGGCTCAGTCCTGTGACCCTGAGATTACAATCTGAGCCAAAATCAAGAGTCTGATGCTTAACTGACTGAGCCACCTAGGTGGCCCAACAAATTTAAAAGGAGCTTTAAAAACAGAAGAGGTATAGTTACAGTTCCTGTGAGTATAACACAAAACGGGGTCCTGAAGCTTCACTCTTTTGTAATACCTCTTACATATACATGAACAAACATACACAGATATGTGTGCACAGTCATAAATATATACTGATCCATACACATGTACACATACACTTGTATATACTCATATGCTCATGCATACACAAACATACACACACACACACACACACACACACACACACACTGGCCCCTTTAGAAAGGCCTTTGACCATCTGAGCAGAACTGTAGGACTGGATGCAGTTTGGAAATTACAGCTATTAATCACAATGATTAGGTCATGAAACAAAGTTCCTTAATTTTGTAAGCATCAAAGCAGAGTAGTGGGTATGAACATACACAAAAAGAATGAGTATCATAATCAGCTAAGGCAGAAGAAAAAATTAGTATGTTAGGTATAATGAAATACTTATTTATAATTATTACACAAATAAATGGACAGAAGGGCAATTATTTGTTGCACAAATATTATTAGCATTTTGTTACACAACTTAATTGCACATATTAATGTGGGCATCTATAAGAAAATGAGAAATGGCTAAAGACAGAAATCCTCTACTACTTTCTGAAGGACCCAGGATCAATAACACATCCAGACCCAGACAGTTTGACTCCATCAGTAGCAGACAGGTTTGAGCAGAAGGTCATGGAGGAACATTCTTGCTCCTTCTCACTCCTCAGTTTAGTAGTACACTTTGATGGAATTGAAATGTGACTTCACCTTGTTTACCTATATCACATTTTTTTTCTCTGTGAAGACAAAGTGCTTTACCTATATTAAAGCAGATTTTTTCAAACACTAACTCTGCCAGCTGCTGATAAACTTTCTTTTTTCTTTTTTTTATTATTAACATATAATGTATTAATTGCCCCAGGGGTACAGGTTTGTGAATCGTCAAGCTTACACACTTCACAGCACTCACCATAGCACAAACCTTCTCCAATGTCCATAACCCAACCACCCTCTCCCTACACCCCCTCCCCAGCAACCCTCAGTTTGTTTTGTGAGATTAAGAGTCTTTTATGGTTTGTCTCCCTCCTGATCTTATCTTGTTTCATTTTTTCCTTCCCTACCCCCAAAACCCCCACTCTGCCTCTCAAATTCCTAATATCAGGGAGATCATATGATAATTGTTTGCCTCTAATTGACTTATTTTGCTCAGCATAATACCCTCTAGTTCCATCCATGTCATTGCAATTGTCAAGATTTCATTTCTTTTGATGGCTGCATAGTATTCCATTGTATATATATACCACTTCTTCATTATCCATTCATCTGTTGATGGACATCTAGGTTCTTTCCAGAGTTTGGCTATTGTGGACATTGCTGCTATAAACATTTGGGTGCACATGCCCCTTCAGATCACTACATTTGTAACTTTAGGTTAAATACGCAGTAGTGCCATTGCTGGGTTGTAGGGTAGCTCTATTTTCAACTTTTTTTTTTGTTTGTTTTTAATATTTTATTTATTTGACAGAGAGAAATCACAACTAGGCAGAGAGGCAGGCAGAGAGAGAGGAGGAAGCAGGCTCCCTGCGGAGCAGAGAGCCCGATGTGGGGCTCGATCCCAGGACCCCGGGATCATGACCTGAGCCGAAAGCAGAGGCTTTAACCCACTGAGCCACCCAGGCGCCCCTCTATTTTCAACTTTTTGAGGAACCTCCGGCTGTTTTCCAGAATGGCTGCACCAATTGCATTTCCACCAACAGTGTAGGAGGATTCTCCTTTCTCTGCGTCCTTGCCAGCATCTGTCATTTCCTGACTTGTTAATTTTAGCCATTCTGAGGTGTGAGGTAATATCTCATTGTGGTTTTGATATTTATTTCCCTGATGCTGAGTGATGAGGAGCACTTTTTCATGTGTCTGTTGGCCATCTGGATGTCTTCTTTGCAGAAATGTCTGTTCGTGTCCTCTGTCCATTTCTTAATTGGATTATTTGTTTTTTGGGTGTTGAGTTTGATAAGTTCTTTATATATTTTGGATACTAGCCCTTTACCTGGTATGTTGTTTACAAATATCTTCTCCCATTCTGTTAGTTGTCTTTTGGCTTTGTTGACTGTTTCCTTTGCTGTGCAAAAGCTTTTGATATTGATGAAGTCCCAATAGTTCATTTTTGCCCTTGCTTCCCTTACCTTTGGCAATGTTTCTAGGAAGAAGTTGCTGCTGCTGAGGTCGAAGAGGTTGCTGCCTGTGTTCTCCTCAAGGATTTTGATGGACTCCTGTCTCACGTTGAATTCTTTCATCCATTTTGAGTCTATCTTTATGTGTGGTGTAAGGAAATGATCCAGTTTCATTTTTATGCATGAAGCTGTCCAATTTTCCCAACACCATTTATTGAAGAGACTGTCTTTTCTCCATTGGACATTCTTTCCTGCTTTGTCAAAGATTAGTTGACCATAGAGTTGAGGGTCTATTCTGGGCTCTCTATTGATTCTCAATTGTTCCATTGATTTATGTGTCTGTTTTTGTGCCAGTACCATACTGTCTTGATGATGACAGCTTTGTAATAGAGTTTGAAGTCTGGAATTGTGATGCCACCAACTTTGGCTTTCCTTTTTAACATTCCTCTGGCTATTCAAGGTCTTTTCTGGTTCCATATAAATTTTAGGATTATTTGTTCCATTTCTTTGAAAAAATTTGATGGTATTTTGATAGGAATTATAATATACATATAGATTGCTTTAGGTAGTATTTACATTTTCACAACATTTGTTCTTCCAATCCATGAGCATGGAACATTTTTCCATTTCTTTGTGTCTTCCTCCATTTCTTTCATGAGTACTTTATAGTATTCTGAGTACAGTTTCTTTGCCTCTTTGGTTAGGTTTATTCCTAGGTGTCTTATGGTTTTAGGTGCAATTGTAAATGGGATTGACTCCTTAATTTCTCTTTCTTCTGTCTTTTTGCTGGTGTATAGAAATGCAACTGATTTCTGGGCATTAATTTTATATCCTGACACTTTCCTGAATTCCTGTACAAGTTCTAGCAGATTTGGAGTGGAGTCTTTTAGGTTTTCCACATAAAGTATCATATCATCTGCAAAGAGTGGTAGTTTGACTTCTTTTTTGCTGATTTGGATGCCTTTAATTTCTTTTTATTGTCTGATTGCTGAGGCTAAGACTACTAGTAGTATGTTGAATAGCAGTGGTGATAATGGTCATCCCTGCCATGTTCCTGACCTTAGGGGAAAACCTCTCAGTTTTACCCCATTGAGAAAGATATTCGCTGTGTGTTTATCATAGATGGCTTTGATGATATTGAAGTATGTACCCTCTATCTCTACACTTTGAAGAGTTTTGATCAAGAAAGGATGCTGTACTTTGTCAAATCGTTTTCAGCATCTATTGAGAATATCATATGGTTCTTGTTCTTTCTTTTATTAATGTATTGTATCACATTAATTGATTTGTGGATATTGAACCAACCTTGCAGCCCTGGAATGAATCCCACTTGATCATGGTGAATAATCCTTTTAATGTACTGTTGAATCCTATTGGCTAGTATTTTGATGAGAATTTTCACATCTGTGTTCATCAAGGATATTGGTCTGTAATTCTCTTTTTTGATGGGGTCTTTGTCTGGTTTTGGGGCCAAGGTAATGCTGGCCTCATAAAATGCATTCGGAAGTTTTCCTTCCATTTTTATTTTTTGGAACAGTTTCAGGAGAATAGGTATGAATTCTTCTTTAAAGATTTGGTAGAATTCCCCTGGGAAGCTGTCTGGCCCTGGGCTCTTATTTGTTGGGAGATTTTTGACAACTGCTTCAATCCCCTTACTGGTGATGGCTCTGTTCAGGTTTTCTATTTCTTCCTGGTTCAGGAGTTTACGTCTCTAGGAATGCATCCATTTCTTCCAGATTGTCATATTTGCTGGTGTATAGTTGCTCATAATGTGTTCTTATAATTGTTTGTATTTCTTTGTTGTTGGCTGTGATCTCTCCTCTTTCATTCATTTGGTAAGTCTGGCCAGGGGTTTATATATCTTATTAATTCTTTCAAAGAACCAGCTACTAGTTTCATTGATTTGTTCTACTGTTTTTGTTGTTGCTTTTTGTTTTTTTTGTTGTTGTTGTTTCTATTTCATTGATTTCTACTCTTGTTTTTATGATTTCTCTTCTACTGCTGGGTTTAGTCTTTCTTTGCTCTTCTTTCACCAGTTCGTTTAGGTGTAGGGTTAGGCTATGTACTTGAGACCTTTCTTGTTTCTTGAGAAAGGCTTGTACCACTATATATTTTCCTCTCAGGACTGCTTTTGCTGTGTCCCACAGATTGAACCATTGTGTTTTCATTATCATTTGTTTCCATGAATTTTTTCAATTCTTCTTTAATTACCTGGTTGACCCATTGATAAACTTTCTACATCAGTCAGGATGGTTTGGCTGCAAGTAAGAAAATACCCAAATGAAAGTAGCTGTTTAAAAAAAAAAAAAGGAGGTAATGAGAAATTCAGAGTGTGAGAGTTTTACAATTGGTCATGAAGGTAAGTCTGTAAATTCACTCTTTTTAGTTTTGCAATTCACCCCCACACTCAGCCCTGAGTGTTGCTTGTATTGAAAGCTGTATGATTCTACATTTGTAGAAGTAACTATTATGAGGGAAAAATACATGGGTCTAACCCCTATAGGAATGTAGAATTCTAGTACCATTCAAAGTACCCTCCTCTTGTGACCTCTGTAATCTGCCTTCAGAAGTGGGCTTTGGGGCCTTTCTGGATGTCCATTTCCAAAAGGAGCTTGATACTTGTTGTTTCACCAACCCCATCCTAATTCCCCAGTGCTGACTTATTTCTTAAGTAGTCTTTGATTTGCTAAGCGATTCTAAGTTGTTCTCTCTTCTTTGTAGTTTCCAGAATGCTATGATCTCTTCTTTTCTCTGATTTTTTTTACTGGTATAAGCCTTTTCTTTATTTTGTATTGCCCTTTTCTGTGGAATTTTGGGAAGAAGGGGGAAAAATACACAAAATCAATATGCTAGATTAACTACAGGTAATGTTTATAATGTGTAGGCGAAACACTGTAGAACTTACTAGGGATAAATACCTAAAACATTTTTAAAAACAGCAACAAATAGTGCTAATATTATTTTAACTCACTTAGACAGTACTGCGATCAACTTTGACAATGCTGCTGCTGACATTTGATGAGAATGAGCAGTGATTTATGTTAGACTATGAAGGTAAAATAAGTTAGTGTTCATTAACTGACAAAACTTTAGGATAAGACAGGCTGACAAAACAATTTGTGCTGATAAATTGTTGTGTACTTATTTGCAAGGCTGGCATAAATTATCTTATTTCTTCAAGGTGCAAACAATAGATAACAGGAGACCATTAGATATCATGCCAAGCGCGGGCCGGCAGAGCAATGGAGCATCCTCAGGGCTTATTGCATGAGCACCATTAATTTACATTTTCTAGTGTGTGGTCTCATGTCTAAGAAAAGTCAAAAGTCCAGTTCCAATAATTTTCAATGATAAAATATTAATTGTTGAAAAGGACAGGTCTAAATGTCTTTTGTGCTATTATTCAGGGAAAAAAAATCCTTTAGGTTCATAAAATTAATGTATTTTCCTTTGAATTCTAAAATAAATCAAGAACAATCATTTTGCGAAGATATTTGTTCAGTCATCGCTATTTTTCATTTATTGGCCCTAATTTTAAAATAGATTCTTTTAGATGGAAAATTCATTATTTGTCAAGCTCAAATTTTTAAAATGTTTAGTTAAGTAACTCTTTCTGCCATATTCAAGAATGCTTGTATGTGGTAGAACATTAAAATGTTTGAAACACAAGGTTATTATAACTGTGGTTGAATGTGTTAATGGAAACTATAAGAATTAAAGTAATTCCCCCGTATGTTAATACACAATCACAGAGTTATATGGGAGTTTGAACTTTATCATCAATTAGAAAATGAGCATAGAATCTATTGCAGATTAAATAGAAACTACTCAAACTTGAATATAAAAAGTGTCCTTAATTTCACCCTGTAAAATAGTTCCATCATTCTGAACATGTTATTGATGAAACATTTTAAATAAAATTACAAATTTCCATTTTATTTCTCAATCCTTTGATGCAAAAAAAGATAAAACATCTGGGTAGATAGGGAACACAGAACATTGGATGTCACACCCACTGAGTTTCATATTGAGATTTATGGTCTGTGTCTTGATTCTGTGGGAAGGCTGAATTCTATTCTAGTATTCTACTCTATGATTAATTCCTCATATATGCTCTATAGTCTACTTTTTCTCACAATTTCCAAGCCTCCCCAACAGGTCCCATTTAAGTCATGTAGGCTGTTCTTTCTTCTTTTAGCAGTTGGCATCTACTTCGGTTTAAAACATAGTAAATTCAACTGTCATTTCAAAGTACAACCAGTAATATGCTCCAAAATAATGATTAAAGATGTCCAACAGAGACTGCCAAATTTATACACTTTTCATATAAAGTGAATTTACTTTTTTTGTAAGGGAATATTAATGCCTTGGTGGTTTCAAAGTCCTAATTATAGATTAATTCAAAAGAAGACAATATAATATTGGAAGCAAGTTATTAGTTATTATGTAATTTAGGTAATTTTGATAGACTAGAAATACATACTTTTCATGCTAATAAGAATCCATTTTGTGACTCTAAAGAGTTATTTCATAAATCTAGATCTTGAATTATTCCTCTATAAAAATCACTAGGAATAAAAAAGAAATATATGAATTTTGTCAGTTTTTGTCTGATAAAATCACAGAGGAAAAAATGTTGAGAACTTATCAGGTTTATCAGATGTCTAATCAGATTTTATTTACTTTGCTAGTTCTAGGTAAATGTTATTTTAAATTATGAATTTACATAAATCTAAAAGAATTTGCATGATTTGTTGTTAAAAATATGAATACACAAGGGAAATAAGAAAATGCTTGAGACATATAACAAAAGAGTGTACTTTCACAATCTAATAAATCATTAGGTAAGATGGCTCAGACTCCCCATATTCATAAAATGTAATTTGTGCTCCTATTCATTTCAAAGCTTTTCTCTTTGAATAGACAACTAATTTTATTCTTCAATGTATGTTCATCATTAAATCCTTCCTTTAGTTAAACATGTATATGAATATAACAAGAAGGTTTATTACTAAAAAAATCATTTTGGGAGAGAGCAAGATGAAATCTGTTCATTACTAACCATTTATCAAAAGTGTGTAGTTTATGTTTAATCTTCCAAGAATAGATCAACTTTTCATCATGACACAAATCTGTACTAAAAATTACAGCACTTCACTTACTGATTTTTAAAGGAAAAATAACCCTTATAAATAGGCTATAAAAATTTGGTGGAGCAAAGTGGTTTTTAAAATCCTGATTTGCTATACAAATTTAAAACACAATTCCCTCTTAAACTAGGATAAATACATTTCACATGCTCCTTTTCAAAAATATATTCCCCAATATCATTGGTAGTGGGATTGAGGAGACCTACGTATGTTATATTAATATAACAATTATATATTGGCTTTCTGTTATATTCAAAGCATTGGAATTGATTAAAGAATGGAGATATTGAAGAAATCAATTTAATACACCATTACTATCAGCTTCTATTTTCACGTAGAGGAAGAAATTTGTTTTTTTTTAATTTACAGTTTTATTAAATTTAGTATAAAAAGCAAACATCTATGAGTGTTTCTTTTAATGTATAAAATATTCATTTGATATTAAAAATGCAATTATGCACTTACAAATTTACACATATATGGATGCTATTTCTGGGGATGTACACCATGAACCATGTATGGTGTTTGCCTGTAGGCTGGGGAAAGACCTACTTTTCATTAAGTTTTGCTTTTGTTCTATTTTAATGCATTTTGTTCATGGCATGTATTACTACCTAAATCCATTTTACTTAGGCGCAATTTACCATAGTAAAGCACAATCAAGTAAAATGTGTAGATCCAGGTGAATTTTTTTTACAAATAACATACAACTTCATAACCTCATTCTTCAGTCAAGCAGCTACTCATCTTATTCACATCATGATAGGTTATATTTGTCTCTTCTAGAACTTTTTGTAAATAAGAATCATACCATATGCACTCTATGTTTTTACTTTCATTCACTCTGCATAATGGTTTTTAAGATTTATTCATTTTGTTACCTGTATCAGGTAGTGTTCTTTTTTAATGCTTGTCAGTTGTATTACATTGAATAAATATACCACAATCAATTTATCCATTCACCTGTTGATGGATATATGTGTCATCTCTAGTTTATAGCTCCTATGAGCAAATTTATATGAACATGAGGAATTATTGTACAGTTGTACGTTTTTATTTCTCTTGGAAAAATACCTGGAGTAGGATTGTATGATAAGTGTATTTTAATATTATAAGACATTGGAAATCAATGTTAAAAGGGACCATACCATTTTGTATTTCTAGAAGAAATGTATGAGAATTGTTTGCTCCATATCTTCACCAATACTTGGTATTGTCATTTTTTAAAAAATTTTAACTTTTCAGGTGTGTGTGTGCAGTAATATATCCTGTCTTATTTTGCATTTTCCTTAATAACTAAAGATATTGAGCATCTTTTGCCCACTTTGGTTATTTATCTTCTAATTATTATAAGATTTTTTATATATTTTTATAATAAACCCTTTACATTATTAAATAATGTAAATATATTCTGTGATTTCTTTTTCACTTTTTAATGTTGCCCTTTGAAAAGGATTTTTAAATGAAGTTCACTTTATTCTTTTTTGTTTTTCTTTATGTTTTTACATGTGGGGGTTTTTGTCCAAGAAACTTTGGCTGACATTCTATTCACAATGAATTTCTCTTATGTTTTCTTCTAGAATTTTACAGTTTTTAGGTTTTTATTTAGGCCTATGATCCATTTTTAGTTAATTTGTCATTTTTATGGGGTAAGGGCTGAAGTTCATTTCGTTTTTCATAGACATACCCAGGTATTCTAGCACAGTGTGCAGAAAATACAAATCTTCCTAAATTGAATCACAGTGGTACCTTCATTAAATCAATTGACCACTTAAATGTGTGTCTATTTACGGATTCTGTTCTGTGGTATTGACCTTTTTTTCTAGGCTTAAGTCTGTAATACACTGCTAAATTCTGTGTCATTATAGTATGTCTTGAAATAAAATAGTATACATCCTTCAATTTTGTTCTGTTGTTTTAAAATTGTCTTGACTATTCTGGGTTCTTTATATTTTCACATAAATTTTAGAATTAGTTATGTAAACAAGCATGTTTGCAAATAAGGATGGTTTTATTTCTTCATTTCCAGTCTATATGACTTTTACTATATTGTTTGCTTTCTTGCATTTACTAGGATTTTAAAGATAATGAGGGGAGATTTGTTGTTTACATTTCCCTGATTTCCTGATTTTCTTGATTTTCGAGGTGAGAAGCCAATCTTTCACCACTAAGTATGATGTTATTTTTGTCTTATCAGAAACTTTAAAATTTCACCTAAGTTTTATAATTAATTTGATAAATTGTTCATGACATTCCCCTCTTATCTAATTAATGTCTGAGGATTAGAGGGTGAACAGTGATGCCCCCTAACTTTGACTGACTGTTTTTCTCATGGATCACAATCAGGCATTGATTATTATAACAAGTATGAAAATAGCTGTTTCTTATGTTTGTCAAATTTTCTAGTTGAACATTACAGAAAGACAAGACTAGAACAAATAATTAATTATGATTTCAGGTGGAAATATGTGAGGTTTTTAATTATAAACATACCTCCTTTAATAAATGCAGGATAATTCAGGTTTTCTGTAGCATATTGTTTATTTTGATAAGTTGGTTTTAACTTACTAAGATAATTAACATTAAGTATGTAATTATCTACATCCTTATCCTCCATTACTCTTACTCTTCTTTTCCTCTAGGATCTATAAAGTTGCCTAATTCATTTGTGATGTTATTGCTTACTGTTTTCTTTTCCTCATCATCAATCTACCTAGAGGTTCATGGTTTTATTTCTGCTTTTTCTTTTTTTTAATTAATTTTTAAAAATTTTTTTATAAACATATAATGTATTTTTATTCCCAGGGGTACAGGTCTGTGAATCGCCAGGTTTACACATTTCACAGCACTCAC